>NC_134828.1:104930373-105003421 GCF_004210375.1 Tachypleus tridentatus
CAGGTGGTAACTGAACTTGTCTAAAAGCTTGGGTCCATGGTGGGGTTTAACCCCCAACACCCCTCTTGGCTACGTCCCTGTTTGGTAAAGATGATAAAGCCATATCTTTCTACATAATGATATAAACAAAGTTATTTCTGTTTCGTTAGCTCACTGTGTTACTAAGATCAGCAGCGTAAGAAGTACTGGAGATCTGATCAAACGAGTAGCTTGTCATCAGTGTAAGTTCTTGTTTTAAAAACAATTTCCGTTTTTTTAATCCTTTTTAAAGAATGTATTTGACACTAGTTATCTGAGACTACCTACGTTAATAGAACACAAACACAATTATTTTAACTAGTCAGCAAAGAAAAGCTCAAAACAACTAGGTACAATATAGAAATCAGCTTTAAGTTTTAAATATATTATATTGTTAATTTCATATATTTCTAACTGCCCTAGAGTTTTAACCACTTTATTTAAAAAATGCTACGACCTTCTAACTGAATTTCAGACAATTTTCAAACTATAAAATACATAAGACTGGCTCACTTTCAAAGCAGATGATTGTTAGGGTTAACAATACGTGGATAGGCTGTTTCGGATGTGTTGTATAAGATATAACCTTAACTTTTACTAGTCTTGGAAGACTTTACAATGAACGTTCATGAACTGCTTAATGCATTTGAAACTAAATTAGTAAATGTGAAACATTTTGACCCGATTTATGATGTAATAAATATTGATGAATAAGGTGAGAGTGAATATTTGCATCTGAACGAAACGTGGGTTGATATCTCACCTGAGTCCAGTATGAAACACTTGAAATAAACGTGAAAAACGAAGAGATCACCACAGTATATTCACCAGCCAAAGAATTCATCGGTCAAACAAATAAAATATTTCTATTTCATTATCCGATTCTCGTATGACAAGACTGTTCACACTATTATGTCAAAAAATTCGTAAAGTATAATAAACACTGTGAAAAACTATCTGTTCCTGACCAGACAGTTGATGAATGTACAAACCTACCTAACATGACTTCTTTGCCTGTTTTTAACACTTATCATTGGTATTTAAGTTACAAACCTACCCAACATGTCTTTACTTGTTCTTAACACTTTTAATTGGTATTTAAATTACAATCTTAACCCACATGACTTCTTTACATGTTCTTAACACTTATCATTGCTATTGAGATTACAAACCTACCCAACATGTCTTCTTTACTTGTTCTTAACACTTATAATTGCTATTGAGATTACAAACCTACCCAACATGTCTTCTTTACTTGTTCTTAACACTTATAATTGCTATTGAGAGTACAAACCTACCCAACATGTCTTCTTTACTTGTTCTTAACACTTATAATTGCTATTGAGATTTCAAACCTACCTAACATGTCTTCTTTACTTGCTCTAACACTTATAATTGCTATTGAGATTACAAACCTACCTAACATGTCTTCTTTACTTGTTCTTAACACTTATAATTGCTATTGAGATTACAAACCTACCCAACATGTCTTCTTTACTTGTTCTTTACACTTATAATTGCTATTGAGATTACAAACCTACCCAAGATGTCTTCTTTACTTCTTCTTAACATTTATAATTCCTACTGAGATTACAAACCTACCCAACATGTCTTCTTTACTTGTTCTTAACACTTATAATTGCTATTGAGATTACAAACCTACCTAACATGTCTTCTTTACTTGTTCTTAACACTTATAATTGCTATTGAGATTACAAACCTACCCAACATGTCTTCTTTACTTGTTCTTAACACTTATAATTGCTATTGAGATTACAAACCTACCCAAGATGTCTTCTTTACTTGTTCTTAACGCTTATAATTGCTATTGAGATTACAAACCTACCTAACATGTCTTCTTTACTTGTTCTTAACACTGATAATTGCTATTGAGATTACAAACCTACCCAACAGCCTTCTTTACTTGTTCTTAACACTTATAATTGCTATTGAGATTACAAACCTACCCAACATGTCTTCTTTACTTGTTCATAACACTTATAATTGCTGTTGAGATTACAAACCTACCCAACATGTCTTCTTTACTTGTTCTTAACACTTATAATTGCTATTGAGATTACAAACCTACCTAACATGTCTTCTTTACTTGTTCTTAACACTTATAATTGCTATTGAGATTACAAACCTACCCAACATGTCTTCTTTACTTGTTCTTAACACTTATAATTGCTATTGAGATTACAAACCTACCCAAGATGTCTTCTTTACTTGTTCTTAACACTTATAATTGCTATTGAGATTACAAACCTACCTAACATGTCTTCTTTACTTGTTCTTAACACTGATAATTGCTATTGAGATTACAAACCTACCCAACAGCCTTCTTTACTTGTTCTTAACACTTATAATTGCTATTGAGATTACAAACCTACCCAACATGTCTTCTTTACTTGTTCATAACACTTATAATTGCTGTTGAGATTACAAACCTACCCAACATGTCTTCTTTACTTGTTCTTAACACTTATTATTGCTATTTAAATTACAAACCTACACAACAATTTAATTGTTTTAAACACATATGTCTTGTTTGATTGCAATAAGTGATTCTCATACAATACTTTACTTGCCCCATAGTTAATATAGTTAAGACAGTAATTATTTCTGGTATATTAAATAGATGGACTGCCGAATAACTAATAACACTTAATTAATAGCAATAGTCCAGTTTATTCTTCTGCTTCTGTATGAACGTAGGTTCACTACGGTGAATAAAGTGCGATTTAAAACATGATATATACACTTTACACTGTCATAAGAAACCCAATGTTGTTTTTTTGGTTTACTATTCTTGCTCATAGGTCCTCCATGGGGGCAGCAGTTACTCTACGGATTTACAACATTAAAACCAGGGGGTTGATTCTCCTGATGTGGCTTTGCTATAAGAAAAAAAAAAAACACACGCACACAAACACATACATTTATCTAGAGTTACTGTTGTCGAGTGGAATTCCTCTAAACTAGTAAAACTCAGTGACCAGTTATGATTCGAAGGGTATATTAGGTTTCAGCTTCATTATATTAAGTATACGAATCTACGTAAAATATGTTCTCAACCCAAACGAGCCGTTTTTACATATATATTTCCACTTTTTGTTGCTGATGTGCAGCCCAACAGGTGGCAGTAGGCGTTATTGACTGGTTGCTTGCCTTTTAGTCTATCACTCTAGATAGCGCAGATGGTACTCGAGCTTTGTTTAAAATTCAACAACAAAAACATTAAATAATAAGTACATTACGAATTAATGGAATTATTTATTCATTTTATATAATAAAATTTTACGTCACATTCCTCAAAATGTGCCGTAAAATTTATAAACCAATATTTGTATTTTTTATATTATAATATGTTAATTTTGATTTGCAAAAGAAGTTCAGTTTGGTTTGAATTTCGCGCAAAGTTATACGAGGGCTACAGTGCATAACGAAGTTTTTGCTTCTTGAACCCTGTTGGATGTTCCTTATAGATTTTTTGGCTGCTGATCACGAAAATCACATCCAAATGTACCCATCACGTACCGTTTCATCGAAATCTTTAGTTTTGTCATGTTTTTTCTTATATTTGTGTCCAAAAATTTTCGTTTCTGTAAGAGACCTATGAAAAATGTTTTGTGCAGTCTGGCCATATCCAGGCATGAAATCAGGCCAGGTTGGAAGCTGTTCTGTGGAAGTATGCAGCCCAGAGCCAGCTTGACACTGTCTCAACAGGCTATAAAGTGGCTTGCATACACAGATGCTGCTCATTGGATTAATATAGACCTTATAGTGTGTACGTATTATTTCAGAATATAGCATTGCCTCAGTAGTACTGTAACAAGTAAGTTAGATGTTATATACGTTTTGCAGGACGATGGTGTCGGTCAATATGCCTCATCAATGTCGTAACAGCCGCGACACATTCTGCTATATTTGTGGCGAGTATACACTTGTTCATCAGAGATGCTCAATGAATGCTCTTGTGAAGAAATCATATCATCTGTACTTCGGCTGTAAAATTGGTGATCAAGACCGGGAATGGATGCCTGACATTTGTTGTGCGACATATGCTGTCTGTCTGATAGCTTGGCTCAGAGGCAATAGAAAGACAATGCCGTTTCCTGTCTCGATGATATGGCAAGAATAGAAAGACCATGTGACGAACTGTTACTTCTGTTTGACTTATGTGTCTGGTTTCTCTGTCAAAAACAAGAAGTCAATTGAATACCCTAATCTGCCTTCAGCAATAAAACACTATGGCACATGACGACAATCTTCCCATTCCGAACCCACCAGAGGAATGAAGTCCCACCTCCTATATATTAACTGCCTTAATGCTAAATATTAAGTTTATATTCATTATATTTACAAAATATAATTTTTTTTTAGTGCTATGTTGTTCTATATTTAAAATGATATTAATTTTTACTATATCCCTCAGTGGCAGAGTGGTATTTCTGTAGACTTACCTTAGTAGAAATTGAGTTTTGATACCTGTTGTGGGTGAAACACAAATAATCCATTCCGTAGCACTGTGCTTAACAACAAACAAACGTTGTTATTGTAGCTAACCATTGCATAAGAATTGTAAAAACGTACCAGTTTGGCAAATATATGTCATATCTACTGTCCTGTGGTTCACTGATAAGTCTGAGAGCTTATGATGTTAAAAATCGACTTCAGACAGCCCCTATGGGCAGAACAAATGTTCAGTTTTGAGCTTAACAACAAAAAACAAAAATAATAAAAAAAACAAAAAACAGTGTATCTAGCTGATAAAAGAACCACAACTTGAATATATTCTGTAAAGTTGTTACAAAGTCCTGTCAGTACTTATATATATATATATAATGTTTCTAACTGGAAAGTTAAAATATTCTCATCTGTATGTCGTATGGAAACATTTTATCACATGTGCAGTTTACCTTCCCCTCACTGAACAGATAAAATAGAAAATGTCTTTCCTTGTATACAAACTGGATTATGGAAAAATGCATAGAAAAATGATGCATACTGGATTCATATCACAGTTGCAGGACTATTGTTAAGATACATAAGTGTCAGACAAAACATAATCAGACATACTATGATGGTGTGTTGAGGCTCCAAAATCTTTTCAACATAACATATTCAGCCTCTTTATAAGTGTATATATGCATTTTTAGCATTTATATATATAGATACACACACTTGTTTGTATTTTTTTGTTCACATTTAGCAATGATCCAATTCTCAAACTTTTTTTTGTATCACTCTAACAGAGAAGACAATGTTTGGCTAACAATGAGAAAAAATATGTATTACTGGAAAGCAAGGCCAGGAAGCTGAAACATTTAAGTACTTATTCTGTTGTATGTATTTAAGGTCATATGATATGTGGTAATTATTTATGAGTGCACATATGGAATTATGAGTATTTGATAAACTTCCTATAAAAGTTACAGATGCTTTACTCCTTAAAAAGGTTCTTAATTCTGAGCTTATATACTGTCACCTCACTGAGCTTACAATGAGACAACCACACAGACAAAGTTCCAACTGTGGAAAGAAAATATGGGGGAAAAAAAAAAGAAAAGAAATTGAAAAGCTATATCTCAAGAGCTGACAGGTCTGAAAGAAAAAAATTGAGGGATTATTTTTGTTATGTAAATCTAAATATGTTCAGTAAAAAAAAAATATATTAAGTAATTTCTAACATAGATAATAAAACTGTTTGTTGAACAGATTGTATGATTGTTACAAGAGTGGTAACTGATTTTGAATGGCTGATAAAATTAAGTCATATCTTTTAAACTTGGAATATTTATGTGAGGTGTGGTAATTCTAGAAAAAAATAACAAACAAACAAGTGGAATAAGTATTGGTAAAAGTATGTAAGTTTGTATTTGAAAATCACAAAGTGAACTGGTTTGTGGAGATTACAGTGATTTTTTTTAAGACTGCTGCACGAGGAACAACAAAAGTAAAATGGGTTCAGTTAATAAAATGCACAAAACAAAGATGATGTTAAACTCTGTAAAGGAAGGGAACAACTGTTCAAATTCAAAGAATAATAGTTTATTTTGGATATTCATTCAAAGCTATATGTGCTATACACCCCTCATTTTTGAACTGACAGATTAGTAAGGAAAACAGTGACTGTAGTCAACATTGTCAATTTTTGAATAGAGGAATTTTGGCTGTCACTGTTCTATACACCCATAGACAAAAACACACAGCACTATTATTTTTTATTACAATGGAATGCAAACCATGGACTCTCGCAAATTCACAATCCTGCATAATAACCACTAGGTCTAGTCTAGCCTAAAGAATAACAGCAGGTTAGACAATGAATCTGAGGATCCATGGTTTGCATCTCATTGCTGCAGAGAAACTTATTAAAACTTCACACAAATATACCATCTGAATGTTTTTTTTTCACAGATGAGCTACAGCTACAGAAAATTCTAATAAAAGCTTAAATCATTTATGCATGCAAAAATATTTAGTACTCAGCACAATAAATAATTTAAAACAAATTGGTATACTTTAGAAAATAAATTTCAAAACTTGCTTACCAGCAGCTTCTTCAGATTCAAGTTGGTAAGTGGGGTGGTCTGTCTTTACTTAGTTCAAATAAAGGTACTTTTTCACTGGCTATTGAAAACTGTTAGAAAAGGAATTATGAAAACAGTCTTCATGGGATGATGTTCAAAGTACATATATAGATTCTGACTTAAGTATGTAAGTAGATTAATTCTTTATACATGTATTTGTAATAAGTTATGGCTCATTTACATAAGCACGTGGAATGCAAAAGAATATAT
The DNA here is from genome assembly GCF_004210375.1 of Tachypleus tridentatus. Lineage (NCBI taxonomy): Eukaryota > Metazoa > Arthropoda > Merostomata > Xiphosura > Limulidae > Tachypleus > Tachypleus tridentatus. The sequence goes on from NC_134828.1 coordinate 104,937,198, forward strand.
GAAAAGAAACTGAAGTTTATAAAAATTCAAAATAGTTTTTATACTGTTTAGGTTAACTGTACTTTATTAAAAACAGTGTTCAAAAGGTCAACTCGAGTGCTGAGATTATGTTCTATTATTCAACATTATTTCGATAATATGTTAAGATTTTGTAATAAATGGTGGGGTAAATCACAGCCAAAGCATCTTGATGTATTTTCCAATACTGCATATGAATTTTGGCTACCAAGACCATATTTAAGCAGAACAAAGGCCCAAAAGTCTATTGGAGTTGCACCTTAGGATGTGATAAGCATGTATTGAAGAGTATTACTGCAATTTCAATTTCTTTGGCCATCTTTCTCAAGAAACAGCATCAATTCCATGGCAACATGTTAACTTGTAGCTTGTCAGCCTTCATGAGCCTCAAATACTTAATTATTATCTGTCAAGAGTACTAGGAAATGCACGTATCATGATAGCTTTCTCTGTATGTCAAAGTATTCTCTATTCTCTTTTGTAGCAATCACCTTCATTTCATGTATGAAGACACTGCTGTGAATTACGTTTTTTTGGAACATGTTGGTGTCTTAAAGGCTGATAACAAGTTTTCCAAGGAGATCACTGAAGATTTAAGCCTTTCAAATATCATGTGCTTTGTCTCTACATTATTTATAAAGTTCACTGTATGAATTCTTATCTTCCCAAAGACCTTATGTACTCCTCCAGCAACAAGTGTTATATGTGGCAGCGTTTCACTTTCGATTGGTAAAAAATTCACCCTGAACCAAACATACAGATGATAATGTGCTGCGTAGCCAGTAATCTCATGGCTGACATTTATAAGTGCATACCATTGAATTAGTAAAAATAATTCAATTCTTGAAAATATGAGCAGTTGATAAAAATATATAATTATAGAACTAAGGAAAAGAAAGCCAAATGTCAAACGTTTTGTATTTAGTGTTTTTTCTTCATTTGGATATATTAATGTTTGTATCTATTTAGTGTTTTTCCCCATGTAACGCCTTTTTGTACTGTTTTATTTGTTGTAAATAAATTCAAAATTGGCACAGTGATTTTGGTGCCGTCGTTTGCCGTGCCCGTTACGGATATTGCATTGTTCCTTAACGTGCGTCGGCTTCGTCCGTGAATCTTGGTCGTGTGCTGTAAATTAGTGTTTTCGTGGGAGTGTGTGTACAGTGCTGTGTCGGTCGGTATGGCTAAGGCCGCGGTCTATCTGATTTATGGTGCCCGCGGCTACGCTATCATAGGCGATCATAGACGCCGTGAATGCTACTGTCGGGGGTAGCCATACTGAACGTCTCCAACATTTTGGCAGCGGGCGTTATGTGGCGTTGCTGATGACGGCCGCTCACGCCCATTGCCTGCTGGACCAAGGATAATTTCACTTGAGGGACGAGAGCGTGCTCGTGGAGCCGGCCGGAAAGAAAGTCATGTGGATCACCCTCAGTTCGGTTCCCTAGGAACTGTCTCATGACGTCGTTAAGGATGTGCTGTCGGCGTATAGAACAGTACGAAAGTTAGAACACAAGACGCGCTCACATATATGCACCGAGAACCGACATGTGTGTACGTTTTCCCCGTAAGGTGTCATTAACCGGGTATGCGACGCCTGTGTCTCCGCTGTGCCCTCGAAGGCCACCTATAAGATGAGTGCCAGACCCCGCAGTGCGAGATATGTCTGGCGTATATACATGAGGACATTTCGTGGACTGTCTCTTGTGATATTTGTAGTGGTGGCAACACATGTCCGAAGCGTGTGGCAAGTAATGCTACGGTGGCTGTGGGGTCGGCGACGGTTCCGCGGCCCACACAGGCGAGAGCGAAATGGGCAGGGGAGGCAGCTTCTCCTCTCGCGTCGTGCATGGCGGCTGCGGGTGGAACCCGAAAGGGTGCCTGTCCCAGCGGCTGCCGTGTCCAAAAAGGAAGAGTTTCGATTCTCTAAGGGGGGCCACGCTCGCCCGCCCTTGGCGTGGTCGATGTGTCCTATTGGGTGGAGATTGGCGCTTTACGTGCCGATCGCGTGGGAGATCCGGCACCTTCCGTCAGACCATGGTTTCGAAGAGGCAAATAGGCAAAGAAGAAAACCGAAAATTAAGCTTCTTTGAAGTCAGAAACATATAAACAAGAGAAACGTTATTTACAATGTAATTGAACTATTTCTCTGGATATTAAAACAATTTTGACCGAACTTTACAATCGTTCATTAATTAACACCATTCTCTAGGCTTGCATTTTCGGTAAAGCTTCTTAATCTATCTGCCGCTATTTCCAAATTTTTCAGTTTAAAATATCAATTGGAACTTTTCATTCGTGACTGGAAAGCAGAGTTGAGTAGTGTGAGACAGAAAACATTGGAAAAAGAATTTTTTTAAACGAAAGTCAAGTGGATGAATCGTGATAACACATGTCTGACTGAGAAACGCGACTTCACAAACATCACGCTTATTGCACGATCATTTAAAATTTCAATCAAAATTCAGAAATAAGAAGATGATGGCCATGCGTCAAGGAAGCAGTCTGATTTATCAGGAATTGGTTCCAACTCAACCACTCACACAACACTTTAAATTTTGCCTCATTCTTGCTAGAATAGTAAAAGATAATAATTTTGATTTCGGTTATTGTGGAGTATACACACCAGATATTTATTATAAAATATTATAATAAAGCACCTTTTGAAAATTATCTCAGAAAATGTTCAGTTAGCAACCGTATTATACATTCATACCTTTGACGTTTTAGACAGGTTAATTGAGTTAGTAAACCTAAGTAAATCGGATAAATTTTTACAAAAGACAAAGTGGAAAGTATAACTTTCCTAATCAACTTTTAGTTTGATTTAAAGAACTGTTAAAGAGATGAAAGATCTTATGTTGTTCTTGCTAGAATAGTAAAAGATAATAATTTTGTTTTCTGTTATTATGGAGTATACACACTAGAAATTTATTATAAAATATTATATTTGCATCATATAAACGTCGCGAAATCGAAAAATATAGGAACGCTTTGTTAGGAAGTTTTCATTCGCATTTCTTGAAAATTACGATCATCAATTGACAAAGTCGATTGTTTTATTTTCATTTACGGTAAAGTAAGTTACGCTTTGTGTTTGTTCGATACTTTGAGTTTCTATCTGTTGAGGGTCTTATGGTGGTTTTGTCTCTCGTCATATGTGGTTTAAATGCTAGCTGAGTAGTTTATGGACAGAGCGATGAGATCGGAAAAATTAAAAATATTAAAGAGCCAAAGATGCAGAAAGAGATGGATAACACGTTCTTAACTTTAAAAGGCGCCACCATTCGAAAAAATGAAAATTTAAATAAAAAAAAATCACGTGGCCGAGCGGATGGCAGGTCGCAGTCCGGTGGGTTCGAATCCCACTCCTGACAGAATCACTGATATTTTGCCTCTTTTCATTCGTACGTTAACGTGACTCACGTTGTCAAGAAATTTTCCGGTACTTGTATTTTAGGTTCAAAATGGACCATTAACATATGATTTCATTTGAAGGAAAATGTTAAAAGCGAAAACTTGTCTACTTATGGGATGAACAACATAACTTTTATTATTACATGTTTTACTATAAAAATATAATAACTGCGATCTCTCTACAACGTAACAAAAGATGTGTGCTAGAAATGTAGTATACTTTTAGGTGATATCCTTTATGACACAATCAGGGAAAAAATAGTATGTTTTATTCTACGAAGGCCGATTTTCTAAAAACAAGCCTCACTTTATAGAAGTAACATGAACAAATATAAACTGTTTAGGTGTTCCTCTTGATACCAATATTTTTCTTAGTTTGTCGATCGTGTCAGTGAACACATTTTTTGAGCACGTTATGAAACATGATACCTGCACTCCCTTAAAATATGAATCACGTTTAGCTAGGTAAAAATAAAGAAGAATAAGAGAACTTTTATTTGTCAAATCTGTGTTGTATGTTAAAATTTAGGAATATGGAAGAAGAAACTAGCAACAGTGGAAGTGGTTCCCGTGATTTCTAGTTTCGAAACAACACCAAATTATATGATTATAAAAGACAGTCACTGAAGGGAACTTTCTATTTTTTCTAATTGTCGAGCTAATGTTCATTTGGTTAGTAACCAAGAACGGAACGGAAATCATAATGGAATGACTGATAGAAAGGATTTCTTCCTCGAAATGGACAAAGAAGAGAACCGAAAATCAAGTTTCCTTTAAGTCAGAAACATATCGTTCATTGATTAAGACCATTCTCATAGCTTGCATTTTCGGTAAAGCTTCTTAATCTATCTGCCGTCGTTATTTCCAGCTTTTCAGTTTAAAATAACAATTGGAACTGTTCATTCGTGACGGGAAAGCATAGTTAAATAGTATGAGACCGAAAACATTCGAAAAAAGTTATTAAACAAAAGCCATCAGGATGAATAGTGATAACACATGTCTGACTGATCAATGCGACTTCAGAAACATCACGCTTGTTGCACGTTCATTTAAAATTTCAATCAAAATTCAGAAATAAGAAGATGATGGCCATGCGTCAAGGAAGCAGTCTGATTTATCAGGAATTGGTTCCAACTCAACCACTCACACAACACTTTAAATTTTGCCTCATTACCTTCAAAAGTTAATTTTTCTAAAGCTAGAATCGAGAAAATCTGCTATTTGTATCGGAAATATCAGTTCCAAGTGTACGAGGAATATGTACTTTGGACGTTTGAAAACGGCCTGCAAAGAAACGATTGCTTTTCTTTGATGCCGTACATTCGACAAGTGGTTTAACATGAGATCTCGCTATATATGTATATGCAAACGAAATTAAGAAGAGAAATTTGATTGTGACATGTTTCGTTAAAAAATGAAAATTTGGTACTTCTCAGATCGTTCCTAAAAAAGCTGTGCAAGATATATCACATAATTTTAGAAGCTTTTCATTTTGGAGAAAATCAATGATAAAAAAGCTCTTTCCTGATAATATTCTGCGAAGTTTTCTCAGAAACATAGTTTAACAACAGGTCTCATTTCTCATATGTAACGAGAACAGCAATTAAAACCTGTCTGTCTTGGTGTTCCTTTTAGCACATACATTTGTGGTTTGTTATATAACAACCTCTAATACATACAAAAGTTAATAGGTTTTTGTTAAGATGTCTTCTATGTCATGTTGCTCGGCAAGAAAAGTATATTTGTTATACTTTTATACTAAAATAGGTTCAAAATATCAGTAATAACACCACTTTATTATGAGTTGGGGCCCATACCAACCTGCAAGCACTGAGAGTCATGTATAACCTATACACTTCATACAAGGGTGCCCATATACCTTGGGACAGTGGCTATTCTACCTCTGTCACATAAAATATATTGATCTAATAACCTGAGCATAACTGGGTACTTTCATTCATATAACAATACTTAATACATAGAAAACCCAGTGTGTTTTGGTAATGGTGCTTTCTTGCAATAGCTTTTGTTATGTTGCCTCGTAACAAAAGTATAGATTAATATTGTACTGTAAATATAAAATGAAATATATGAATAACAAAACTGGAAAATATTTAATTTTTTAATTTAAAGCCTGCACTGATTAAAGAACTTCATTTTTTATCAAAATCACTTGTGACATAACAGTAAATACCTTAATTCAGAAATTATTTAAGTTTAAAATAAGATAGGGGTTGTCCATCAAGGTTGTTGGTGTCAACCTACAAAGCCCACACTTTACTCATGGCCAGCTTTATGTTGGATGTTGGTGTAAGAACCTCTAGCTCTTGGCAACAGAAGATAAAACAACTAATATTAACCTAATAACATGATGAAATTACTTCTGGTAGTTTTTAATGTAAAAAAAACTATTTTTTTGTTGTAATTAATGTTTGTGTTGTTGTCTCCAAATAGTATAACATATACATACATATATATAATACTGAATACAACAAGCATGCTGAATTAAAATTACACTAATATCTTAAGATATTTGTCTTTGAAATAAATTCATATTTAATTTATATTTTTCAGGCAATAGTTTCTACACCATGACAACATAATTCATAGAAATATTAAAATTGATAACATTTAATGTGGGGAAGATTGGACCATAAAACGAGGATAGTTTTTAGACATATGATGTCTTTTGTGAACACGAGCATTTCTAAGTATTTTAGGTTGTTTGTAACAGTTTCCTCTTCGTGTAGATTACTTGACAATATATGTACGTTATGAAGATGTTCAAACATCACATAATATCAGTGGTTTACTTGATTATTTACATAAAAAGCATAAAATATGTACATGTAAGTACAAATGTTTCCAATTCTCATGTTCAATGCATCTTCAATGATTTCTAAGAGAATGTATCCATGCTTTTCTTTTATTTATCTTTACAAATTAGTGTCATATTTCATATTTTTATTTTATTCTATGGTTGTTTATTTCTTCATTTTTACCTCAATATCAAATTTGAAAACTGTAATGAAAATAGTCTTTTTCTGGCTGTATAAAGCACTGAATATTTTTTAAATATTAATTTGAATTTTTCTATAAACTTAAAATGTAATGAAAGAGGTCCAACTATGTAACACAGCTACTTATTGTGCTCTTAAAGAATGGCCCAGCATGGCCAAGCGTGTTAAGGCATGCGACTCGTAATCCGAGGGTCACGGGTTCGCATCCCCATCGCACCAAACATGCTCGCCCTTTCAGCCGTGGGGGGCGTTATAATGTGATGGTCAATCCCACTATTCGTTGGTAAAAGAGTAGCCCAACAGTTGGCGGTGGGTGGTGATGACTAGCTGCCTTCCCTCTAGTCTCACACTGCAAAATAAGAGACGGCTAGCACAGATAGCCCTTGAGTAGCTTTGTGCGAAATTCAAAAAACAAACAAACCTAATGAATAAGATTATAACTTGACATAAAAGACAGGTTTTATGTATACGTATTAACAATAGTACAGTCTATTTCAAATTATCTACTAGCCCACTTTGTTGCAAGAAATTATCATAAATTATTTTCTGATTTAATATCTAAATGTTTACAAACATATGATCCATGTGAATAAAGAAAAGGAAATCTGTGGCAAATCGACTGCAAAAAAGGAAATAATTTCATTTTCAGACCGTATTTTTAAGTGTTGGGTTTAGGTATTTGGTAATTATAAAACAAATTGTTTATTTAGTTGGATTTGATGTTTTTTGTTAAGACCAGCAGCTTCAGAAAAATACTTCATTAAAAACTATTTGTTCTTGAACAAAGAAAGAAACACATAAATATATCAGGTTTCTAGCAACTTTTGTTAAACCCCTATATATAAATAGTAACATGTTAGGTAATTCACTCATGGTGTTCAGCTACTGTAAAGTTATATTTTTGGAGATATTTAGACAGTATTATGGAATATTATTCAAAGATTTGTACATTCCAATGTCATGGTTGTCAAGTGACAGGGATTCAGTGATAGTGCATGAAACAGATAGTATTTTTGTATTTTGTAAGTAAGGTGTATTCTATCTCTGTAATGTTAGTGTCATTAACAGTATTGGTTAAAATGTTTAACATGTATAATTGTTTTCATTATATACATACATGTATATTTTTATTATCAGAATTATTATGTTGGTAAGTTAGGTTATTGATTCAGTCATCAAGTCACACTCCTTTTTTCAGGTACTTGATTTAATATTAATAAATGGGAAACCAAACACTGAGAATAAAGATAACCTGTCTACAGGTTTTCAAGACTTCCTGGACAGGTGTCTGAAGGTGGATGTAGATAAAAGATACACTGCCTCTGAACTCTTAAAAGTATGGTATAAATTACTGTTATTTTACAAGGCTGTTTTGGTTTGCTTTGAATCTATTATCTTCATAACCTACATCAAAAAAGCAGTACCATTAAGTGTAAGGATTCATTGTCATTCTTGGCTATTCCTTGCATGATGTGAAAACTTCAACTTATTATGGCACCACCTCATAGTTTTATATTTATTTATTTTGTAATATCATAATTCCATATATCAACTTTTTACTCTGCAAAAAACGTTTATATACATTTAGATCCATCCATTCCAATTTACAGTACCGTAGTACAAAATGTTATGACAAAGTCAAAAATCAAATTTCAGATTACTTTCAAAGAACAGTTGAAGGTAAATCACAGGTAGAACATCAATATTTTATTATTCTTCACATTTAGTGCAACAGAAATTAAGTAACTATGCTTGAGTTCAGCAAACAATGAATATTTTCTGTGTCCCCTTTTTCTTTAATAACCATGAAAGGTCTTTCAGGCATTGTTGAGTGATGTGTAATCATGGTGTCCTTTGGGATTTTACTCGGTGTCGGTGCACATAAGCCTTACATTGCTTTGTGCAAAATTCAAAACAAAAATACTCAATGTCTCGAATACACATGCACAAAGTTGCATTGGAAGTACCTTTTCATATGTCAAGTTTATAATCTGTCAAATCCTGGATCTGTTTAATTGGGTTGAAATAGGGATTCTGTGGGAACTGTTGTCATTTGAATAACCCCAGCAGCTTGTTTCTCAGGTAAGTAATTTCTACATATGTTGGTTGAGTGTTTTTGGTCATTATGTTCTTGGTAGTAGAATTCATTACCAATAATTTGGTCTGATATTCCATCTATTTTGCAGAAATCTCCTGTCACCTCAGCTAAAAAACATCCTCAAACCATGAAACTGTCTCTACCATGCTTTATCACAAGTGCTATGCATTGAAATAAGTGTCCTTCACCTTTCTTCTGCTGGACAACAATGTACACTTTGAACCAACTATGTATTTCAAACTTTGACTCATCCATCCATATCACTTCTTTTCAGTTATGAGCAGTCCAGTTTCTTGTCAATATTTGGAAAACAAAGTAAAAGTGTTTTTTTTTTAACTCCAACACAATCAAATATTCCATTATCATTGACTCTTCTTGATACTGTAGATGTGGACAATTTTACTTCATTTGGTACATGGTCATTTATCTCAAGCTTGAGACCAGTGACAGTCTTCCTTCTGTTCAGAATGTTGCATAAACAAAGGTACTTAACACCAGTATCATTAAACCTAGATGTTCTGTTTCTTCCTTTAGTATTTTCAAAGTTATCTGTATTGTTCTCATGATCTAGGGTGTACTTGATAGTGTTTGGGAAACATTTCAAGTCTACAGCAGTTAAATGGAGAGTCCAGCTACAATCACATGAAAGTTTTATGCAAACTCTCTGCTCTACTGACAATTCTCTCCTCTTTTTGGACTGCAGAATGACAAGATAACATCACATATGTTATTACTGTTTTTATCAAGATTTATTTGTGGATTGCTATTAAACTGATTCCTTTTAGCATATACTGGTACAATAAGCTAGCTTCTTTCTACATAGTTAAGACATGCAGTACCATGACACTTATTTCAGGCCCTAAATTTGACCACTATGTTCCTTCAAACAGAACAATTATGACTTGCCCATGGTACAAGTATAGGGAATTCTAAAAAAATAAGTGTTCTCACCCTGGTTCATTTAATTGTTAAAAGTGATCAGTGAGTCATTACCATGGTGATGAAATTTTGAATCAGTAATGGCATGGAAGAATTAGCTCATAAAATAGAAAGAATGATAAAATATTCTTTTGTCCTAACACTTTCACACAGTACTGTATACAAGGACTAATTTAACAAAATGTATGTGATGTAGAATAAGCACTTTTGTTGAAATGTTTTCATTTTTCACACAGCATCTGTTAATGGAAGTAACAGATTAATGTGAACACTACAACCCATTACAGTGATAACCAAATATACAGTTAAAATCATTAATAGCTCAAAACCAAATATCCCAGTATACATGTTGAAATATGCAAGTTACGAAGACTGGCATTATTCTAGGACAAGAAAATTTAACAGATTATGTTTGTTAGATTTTTCCAAGAGCAGTAGTATATTGAGTGCCATAATTTCCTATAATTCAGCTTCATAGATTTTCAAAATAATATCCATTTCCTCTACCATGTAAGAATATTATTATGAATTAGGAAGAAACAAAACATCTTCTTAGATCAAATTATTATTTTATTTACCACAATGAACATTTTTTATTATATTTGTTAAAAAAATGAATAAAAGGAACATTGATGTCAAACAGATATGCATTCTGATTTATCCTGATATTTTTGTGAAATCTATGTCTTTTAGTCTCAAAACCGTGTGTTAGGGTGTTACATATTGCAAGTTCAATTTGCAGTCTGAGAGTAGTGGGTTTGAATCCTTGTGCAACCAAAAATGCTTGTTCTTTCAGCCAAGGGGTGTTATAATATTATAATCTTTTGTGGGAATACAGTTACCACTACATACCTTAAAGTAGAAAGCAAATAAATAGAATCCAACCCTAATATTTCTACTAATTATTCTTCCAACCTTCAACCTTCCAAAAAAAAACAACAACATAGAAATGTACACCCAACCACATTTGTGTGTGATCTTTTTTTATTATTCAGGCTGCTGACTAGATTGACATCACTTTTTGGATTTTAACTGACAGATGGGATATACTGAACACATTTCTGTTCTATTCCATTATGACAATAAGTTAGCAACATGGACTGTTAACGACAATGCAATATTGATATATATATATTTGGGAAATATCTAACATTTCATAGTAAAGCACATAGGTATACAAATAGAAGTCATACAAAAATAAAACCAATATGTAAGTGGTACACACACACTTACCATATTGTTATTAGTACCATGTTACACATACTTATGAATAATGGAGATTTACAGTGTTTTTATTATTTATGTGCAGAGAAATTATTAAATCTTGAGTAACTTTACTGTAAGAGGTAAAAGTTAACACTCGTAATTGTTTCACCTATGTAGGTACATTTGATACAGTAAAGACACGTTTACCCCTACGTGTAAATATTTTCAATTTTTTTCATAAGCTTCTTCATAGTTTTCATATTATTTGAAAAACAACAGAATAAACATTTTATGTGCTTTTTTTGTTAACATACCATAACTAAATATTTATAGTTATCATAAAAGTGCATGAATAAAAAATTTTCATACTTAAAATTAAACATCAGAAATATATTCCTGGACACAAGTATGAAAATTACATGATTATATATTTATAGGTTTAAGTTATCACAGAAGGAGTTTTATATTTATAAATTAATTTAAGGTGCTGATATATTTACATTCAGCCCACTTACGTTTTAATCATAATATATATGTAATTATCATCATATTTTAAACTTTTTGTTAGTTTGTATAATAAAAAATAAAACTGTTTATGACATTGTCAGTTCATCACTAGATTGATTTATAATATCTACAAACTAAAAGGTAAAATAATGTATCTATGATTCACTCTGTTCCTCTGGTTGTAATGCTAAAATCAGCGTTTCAGTTCCATTTGGTGCACACAACAGATAACCTGATGTGGCTTTACTATACAAAAACACACAGTTATTCAATCACTAACCCTTTCTCAACTCTACAGGTAATCTTTCTCCAAAGATTAAAATATATATTTGCAGTATTTACAACACTTTGAAACAAGAAATTTCACAATTTTATAAAGTTTGGTTAAAATAATAGACAGGCAAACAACTAATTATTAGCACAAAAAGAATTTTATTGGTGGTGGAATATATTACATGTTTCCAGAAAACATTGGTCTGTTTTCTTAAGAAACAGTAGACCTATGTTCAGTACTTTCTACCATCAGTAAAACACTTCTTTGTTTATAAATCGTTGTTTCTCTATCTACTGTTATATATGCATAATGTGTTTCCCAATTCATGTATTTGTTTAAAATGTTATTGATCATCTTAAGGTATTATTCAATATTTCCTACCAGTGGTCATTTTCAGTTACAGTTTAATGCCTTTGCTATTTCTATTAAACCTGATTTTTCTTAACTTGTTATTCTACATTTTCAAGTGTTCCTCTCCACCAATCTCAGTACACTTGTTCTACATTAAACTTTTCAAACAGCTCTCGAACCACAAGTGTAGAAGTCTTATCTCTTTTAAATAGAGATATCATCATATCTTACACATACCATTAAAGTCAATTATTTATAATACTTAAACTGAAACAATATACACATGTCAGAGACTCTTAAAATATTGACAAACCACAAGTAGTTTAAGTGATGAATAAGTATAAATATATCTAAAATAATAAATATTGCTATACTATTAGAAAGTTCTTTTATTGTAAAGATTTTTTTGTCAATAATAATGAAAGAGCCTATTTGTGTGTGTGTGAGAGAGAGAGACAGATCTAAAACTTTGCACACATGGTAAAGGGGTACTGGAGGTGTGTACTGGGATATAATATGTTAGATTTGACATAAAAATGGCCAGATTTTGCCCTCTCACTTTTAAGCCTAATTATTCTGCTTCCTGAAGCCTATAGAAAAGCATCATATGAACAACAACATATGGATATTTCCTGCCAAATAATCTATTTTCAACATAAACATGGAACTTAAAACAGTTGAAATGAACTAAGTTTTAAAAATAGAAACAAAGAATACTGCATAATTTGAAGACAGAACAAATTTAAATAAAATCACAGCAAGAAAAAAAAATTGAGTATGAGAAACTAAAATAAATCTTTTTGTTTTTGAAAAGAGTTGAAGCAAATTAAGATAAAAAATTTAAAAGAAAAATCAATTAAAGAAGTGGTGCATTGGGATAGCTATAGAATTAATAAAGGAGACATTTAACTGGTATATTAAGGCCTTGATAGAATCCTATGGCAGATAGTCTTTATTTTGTGCTACTTAAAAATACAACAAATGCTTCTGAGTTAAGCACAAAGCTACACAATGGGTATTTCTGCTCTATTCACTAAGAGTATCTTGGTTTCTGAAATGTTCTTAAACTAAGGTCATGTCTTTAATTGCTTAAAAGAAGCAGCAATATTTGGTTTCATAAAGGTGGGTATAGGAAGTTTGTGCTTTTGGCTTTCCATTTTCTAACACAACTTAATAGCTAAGATATTATAATTAAAACTTTATGAGATAGTACAAAAGTGATAAATAAAACTGTGAAGTGGTTACTGTGTTGACAGGTTTGTGTTTTTAGTACTCTTGGTTTTATTTTTTTCCCCATTTGTTTCTAAATCGTTTTCTAAATGAACTGAAGCTGTTCATTAAAACTGTCTAGAGATCATTATGTTATTTAAATAATGGGATTTATCTAAAATCCAGAACTGGTGAAACATGTTTTTCCTGAATTAACTGTCGAACAATAGAACAAAGGTTTTCACTTTTGTTAAATGTGTTGATGCAGAGATTTATTTAGATCTGGGGGGAAGATAAAGTTAATTAATTTAACAACTACAGGGTGTTGTTGTTGATGTGGTATTGAGTGATGTTACAGGCCGATTAATAAGGAAACATTCCAAACTCAGATACTTGTCCAACATAAACAGTTAACCAGTAAACATGGTGACTGAGCAGCTTCCTTACATTATTAGTTGGAGGACAGTACAGTTTTAAAACTATATTTGTGTATCATGATATAATATAAAACATGTACATCTTCACTCGTACGTTTTGATAATCACACACTAAACAGAAGTGTACTTTTCTTTTCATCAGTGTCATTCAATTAATTTTACTTAAAAAGTGCCAATGTATTTAGTTTTGCACATTGGGAAAGGAAACAAACACTTTGTTAATTATAATTAATGAGGGACTACAGAGGCATTAGTTGTAGTTAGTAGAGTTTTAATTTCAACTTAATGAAAGCTATTAACACTGATAACATTAGATAGGTGAAGTAATTTTATTTTAAAAGCAGTTATAGGTAGAAACATCATCTCCTTTCATATTCTCAACTGTATACAAGTTATATTCCCCATAGAAAAGTGTTCTCATATCTAAAATAAACATAAGTAGAAAATCTGCATTTTTTAAAATTTTCTAGCAGAACAAAGTAACTCATGTTATCATCAATGATATTTGATTTCTTTCTTACTGTTCACATGTGAAGTTGATGTTGGGATGTATAGAATTAATGTGATTGAAAAAATTAAGCGTGTGTTCTGTAGATGTGAATCCCGCAATCATGTCGTCTACATATCTGTATCAATATAGTGGTGGATGTAATGTTGTGTTAATTGATTGTTTCAACTCGTGTCATAAAAATATTGGCTAGAACTGGTGATACTGGATTACCCATGCTGAGGCCATTTGTTTGTATATAGTTGTGGTTGTTGAACATGAAGTTTGTCTTCATTGTGGTGAATTCTATAACGGTTGATAATTGGTTGCTGGAATGTCTATTGATGGGTTAGGGTCTCGGATATAGAGTTCTAACGCTATCTTGCAGGCTTCAGCAGTTGGGACTTCTGTAAAGAGGGATATTACATCAAGACTGGCCATTAAGGCTTTATGATTAAAAAGATTGAGGTTAGATTTGAAATTAAGTCTTTGATGAGTAAGCTGGCTGATGTTACATATTTGGAGAATGCCCATGCTATGTATTTACCAAGACTGTAATTAAACGATTCATATGTGAACATTATTGGTCATAGTGGACAATCTGGTTTATGAGGTTTGGGGATGCCGTGTATTTGTGGTGTGGTGTTTTTGAAATTGTGTTAGCTTTTTCGTTTATAGTAGTATTTTGTTTTGTTTTGTTTTGTTTCATGTGTCTCTGTTGGATTTGTGTGTATTGGTTTCAATTTGTTTATGTCTGATGGGATGTTCTTCGTTTTTTGGATGTATTCATTTGTGTTTATTATGACTATAGTATTTCCTTTATCTGCTTTTAGAATTTTAATGTTTTTGTCTTGTTTTAGGTTTTAATGGAATTAATGTCTCTTTTTGTGAGGTTGTTTTTTAGTTTTCTGTTTTGTGAAATTATGTTGATGGTTTTGTGAGAAAATTCTTTGAAAAAATCGTTTAAGATGTTGTGTTTAGGTGTTTCTGGAAAATATTAATTTTTAATTTTTCCCAAGAAGTTTGGCTGTTGGATGTCAATAGTATTGTCAAAATTGTCTTCTTTCTGTTGGTTATTTTCTGTTGATTTTGTTTTCTGTGGAAAGTATCACAAGTCTCCTGGTTAAGTCTTCTAAACATGCTTTAATTTCTAAAGTTGGAATGCACCTAGGTGGTATTGCGAATTTGGGTCCTTTTTAAGTTGATGTATCTCATCTGTGTTTAATTGTCGTTCAGATCTGTCAATTATGAGGTTAATCAATGGTTTGTCGTGTTGTCTTTTCTGTTGTTTGCATCTTAGTTTCTCAAGTTTTTTGTTGTGGTAGATCTTTTGTCTCTGTCATTCCAAGTGTTGATTTGGTTTATGTTTTGTTGTATAAGTTCGTAAAACTCTGGTTTAATGCAGCATGCTAGTTGATGGTCTAGGTTCATTTTTTGTTTCTGTCAGTCATATAGCCAGAATCTTGTTTAGTAAATCATGTAAACATGAGACTTACATTAATATAAAGTTTCTACATTAAAGAAATAGAGACAACAGTAACTAATGATAGTCAGGTCTAGTATACTTCAACAAGAACAGATGTGACTTAAACTTACATTATCAAGTATAGCCCTGTAGAGATATTAATTTATCAAAAGAAATATTGATACAGACTGTTTATGAATTCAAAAAAACAAAACAGATGAATGAAAATGTGTGTAATGAGTAAGTGTGTGTGTGTTTATATAAAATAACAGAACAGTGTGAAAATGTGTGTAATATGTTTGTAATGAGTAAGTATGTGTGTGTTTATATAAAATAACAGAACAGTGTGAAAATGTGTGTTATATGTTTGTAATGAGTAAGTGTGTGTGTGTTTATATAAAATAACAGAACAGTGTGAAAATGTGTGTAATATGTTTGTGATGAGTAAGTGTGTGTGTGTTTATATAAAATAACAGAACAGTGTGAATATGTGTTTAATATGTGTGTAATGAGTAAGTGTGTGTGTGTTTATATAAAATAACAGAACAGTGTGAAGGTTAATAAAATAAATTAAACTTTGTGTTTAATTACTTTAAATTTGGTTTTATTTTCTTGTAATGTTTTAAACAAATATTCTTTTTCAAGCCAGAAACAAGCTTTTTGGTTAATGACAGGAAATTTTGAATCGAATACAACAGTTGAGAAAATAATATTTTACAAGATAGAAACATGAGTATTAATAATAACAATATAACAAAGAAAGTATTAACAAGGTGTTGAATACAGCTAAGGAAATAAAAATATTATAACAAGAAATACGTAAAAACATAGTTAATATGAGGAGTTTAAAAATAACTTTAACAATTTTTTAAAAATATAAAAAATGAAGAAACAAATATATATGTTTTTTTAATTTATAAAAGTCTAAACCATTTGTTAATACTAAACTGATTTATACAATCTCACTTACAACATCCTTTTTTATATTAATTTTTTGGTGTTTGAGGTGTAATGTTGTAGAGAATATATTTTTAAATTCTCAACTGAAATGCTATACAAGTCTTCACATTTGCATTCATTGAGCACGTGGCTGGTGTTGGGGCTATGTTTTTCACAAATATACAATAAATTAAAAAATGTACAGGTGGACAGCTAATAACAGTAAGTTGACTAAGGACTAGATGTTCTGTGTTCAGTGTAACGATGAGTGTTGCATCTGTTTTTCTAACAACTGTACATACCAATCTGAGTATCAGATGATGGTTCTATGTTGGTTTAAATTTGACTTATTATGTTTTTAAGTTAGTGTTTGATTTATATAAAAGAGGTTTCTCGTGAGAGGTGGCTGATATCACTATCATGTTCTGTAATATAACTTGTCAAGTAATATATGAGTCATTGGTATGTTTAATAGGTGATATGTAATGGAAGGTTATTTTGTTTGTAGTCAACAACAGTAAAACTGTGTTGGTTTAAGTGAGGTTGTACATATGATTAAGATCTGTAAATTCTCTGTGTCAGTGATCACATCTGGTAAGATAAGTTACATCAGTGAAGTAGCCACATTTTAAACAGAAGGAGCTTCTCAACAGAATTATAGTTTACTAATTCTTCCTTACATAAACAGACGAGGAGCTCTTAATTACAACTGACTTATCTGAAGAAGTACCGTCTGAAACCTCACTTCAACGTCAAGTATAGTCTCAAGCAATGCTCTACATAATAAAACTTTCTATATGTAATGTTATTTGACATTAAAGAAGTGAAACATGAAACTGAATGAAAGCTAAACAATAAAGTATAAAATATTTTCAGATCTGAAAACAACTAAAAAGTAATTAGGAACATGGTAGATGATATAACAGTTAAGAATAGGTGAAGTGATGTGGTATTAGCTTGATACAACTTTTATTTGTAATTCCCGAGAGTATTATAGAATTTTACTTGAAAGTTGGAGACTGGTTATAGGGACATTGTAATATCTATCAAACTGGCGATGATTACCCTGGAAAGTATTGTAAACTGTTGTAATATTTACACTATTCCATGCGATAGTTGCTCTGATCATAACATCAACACTATCTCACAGAAACTGTCCGATTTGACTTTGGAAATTAATTAAGGATTTGATTATGATGTCATTTCTAAAAATAATATTTCAGACATAATTAATAATTAATATACTTGACAAATAAATAAATAGGTTTATATATTTTTATTAGAGGTATTTTAGAACATTATCAACCATCCATGGCAGTCTTATAACTTAAAACAAAATAAAAAATGCATAACCCTATCTAACATGCTTATCCATTAAATTGTTTATGTCAGCTCATATGGAAATTTTTTACTCAGTTTAGAGCATTAGTTTGACAGGTTTTATCATCCACGTGTTTAAAAAATATATATTAAGAATCTATATCTTTTATAATAGTTTTTTATGTACACTGATATCTTAACTTGGTTACTGACTTTTAAAAAACTCAGTTATCAACAAATTTTTAACATTTAATGTTATTCATGTGTTTTATGTTGCTTCATGTTTCAAACCCCATCTTCTGACAAGAATTAATGTTTAGAAAATGTTCTCTAGTAACTGTGTTCTTTAGGATACACTTTAATTTTACACATTAACCCTAATTTGTTTTGTTGTCTTTTTTATTAAAAATAGAAAGAGTTACTTATAAATGCTGATACTATTTTCTTACTCAAAAATTAAATAGTGAATTCTTAGTGGAAAGTTAATGAAATTCATGTTCGATATTGTTAACGAAAAATATCAGCCATACATGTGATAACGTTACTCTTTAACTGTAGTTTTATCAGCAATTCAAAAGGTTCAGAAATGTATCTGGAAATTTCTTTTAATACATTTTAATTTTTGAAGAAAAAATTATAACAAATGATTTAATTTCTTAACTTGGTTGATCTATTAATGTTTTTAATAAAACTTTGATGTTTCGAATCACTTTATCACAACATAAACTAACATTAATTAGGTGACTTGTCGTATGCCTGCATTATATTCTAAATAAATCATAAACTGTTTTGAGAATTACCTTAGAATGACAATTTGTTTTGCAGTATACATCCAAACTTTCATACATATGTGTATGACAGAGGTGAATTTACTAGTGATAGTAAATTTGAAGAATATTGTTACAAAAGTAGCTTTTGTTTGTTTTGGAATTTCGCACAAAGCTACTCGAGGGCTATCTGTGCTAGCCGTCCCTAATTTAGCAGTGTAAGACTAGAGGGAAGGCAGCTAGTCATCACCACCCACTGCCAACTCTTGGGCTACTCTTTTACCAACAAATAGTGGGATTGACCGTCACATTATAACGCCCGCACGGCTGGGAGGGCGAGAATGTTTAGCACGACGCGGGCGCAAACCTGCGACCCTCGGATTACGAGTCGCACGCCTTACGCGTTTGGCCATGCCAGGCCAATATTGTTACAAAAGTAGCTTTTCTATTTTAAAATAAACGTATATTAAAGGAATAATATTTACGAATATTAAGTCTTACAATAAACAAAGGACTAAATATTGTGTAAATTTTAAGTGAGACTATTACTAGTTCTTGTAAGAATTATTTTTATTAAACTTGTACAGTTTGTATGATATTTAAATTATTGCTATCAATAATACTTATAACAGCTCAGTGAAAAGGAATTCAACCTACTACTTATGATAAATATGTGGAAGCCCTTCCACTGGCACAGCCATATGTCTTCAGACTTATGCTGCTAAAAACCGGGTCTCGATACCCGTGGCAGACAGTGCACAGATATCTATTCGCTTCGTTCCTTGCCCCCTGCTAGTACAGCGGTAAGTCTACGTATTTACAACGCTAAAATCAGGGGTTCGATTCCCTTCGGTTGGCTCGGCAGCTACCCCAATGTGGCTTTGCTATAAGAAAACACACAGAAACACACATTCGTCCATCTAGGTTAAATTGCACGTGCTGTGCCGTTTGGATCGTTATTTTCAAAAGTTTATTAAATAACATTTTTAATCACTTTCGTCAATGAGATTAGCATGAAATCGTAGTAGTTTAATTTATATATATATGTTTTAACTTACTCACTTAAGAAAAACTGTAAAGGAAAAATGTTAAGTATTGGTTATTATGTGTCACATAACATGTCCAATTGTCTCGCTGCTCAGTTTCTATTTGATTACGCCCGCAATACAAGTATCTAAAGAATTAGAACCTCGAAATTGAGATACAGACAGCTAAATATAAAATAAGAACCGCCCTCCTCTACGATTTGCTGAGATAACAATATATTTAGCAAATTACTACAGTAACTCCGCCTTTTAAACCAATCATTTGGTCTTAACTATTACCACCTACTTCTAAGTAACATAAGTTTATAACCAATAGAAAGAGAATTTTCCCATCAATGTAATTCTGACAGATGTTTATAAGTGATTTGAAAACGTGAGAAAGAATTCTGCTGAAACTGTAGGTGTGTAATTAATAAAACGTAGCTCTGAATAGGTATGGGATTTTTTCAACCCACATACACTTTATTTAGAGACCCTGGTAAATTAAATACAGGGATTTTGAGAATACTAATACTCTAATCTGATTTTTTTAAGTCAATGCCCTACACACCCCACCCTCAATTCTAAACAAGGCTTAGGAACATTTGTATATATTCGCGAGTGAAGAATTTCGTAGCACGGGTACGTATCGAAATCAACGTTTTTCAATGTATTTCTCATTTACTTTCTACGTTTTAAGAAATGTTACTAAAATTTAAACATTAATGAGTAAATACTAATATCTAATGTACGGTATACTCTTGTAAGCCAATACATAGTTAGACCTGCTGCATTTGTGTTATTGTCTAAACTGAGGTAAATTTAAAACCACATTATACTACTTAGGATTTATCAACTTCTCATCCTCTTGAGGACAGTATTCGGCCATCCTCTCATTATGTGGACATCATTTCTCATGACGCTTCTGAATTCCTTTTTCATCACCAGTGATTTTTTGTTTAAACACTGTTTCTGTTTATTATGGTATTGTTTATTAAACCATAAACTGATGTTGGAAACTTTGAAATGCAAGAGTTTATGATAATTGTTTTAGAAATTCAATGTGTAATAAGTTATTCTTTAACTGTAGGCATGATTTTTCATCATATCTATATAATTTTAATGTGTAGATAATATAACGTTTTACTGTGATAGTAGTAGTAGGTAGGTGTTTCAGAAATCTGATTATTAGAATAATGCTGAAAACGAAGTAACAATGTATATCATTATATCACTTAAGAACTAGGTTACTACATACATAAGTAAAATATATTCAGTTACGGTGTAACTTACATAAATATAAAAGTTAATCCACTTTCAACAATTTGCTTGTCAAATTTCAATCTTTGATGTTTAATAAAACGGAGAACAAGAAACATACCACAAACTTTAATGGTTAGATTGGACGAGAATTACAAGGTACGATCAACACTGACAGTACTAGATGAAAAAATATATTTTTATAGGTATTAAGTAAACGTAATATCTGAAATGATTCTGATTTGTTCTACTAATACCATTAGGTTAACATTACATCTTAAGTGAGTGTATATTGTTCTACTAATACCATTAGGTTAACATTACATCTTAAGTGACTGTATTTTGTTCTTCAAACAGCTGATGGTCAGCATTACATCTTAAGTTACGGGTGTTTGTAAAAACGCCGACAACAGAGTGAAATCTATAATGTAATGTTTATTCATACACAAACAGAAATCTGTGTTGACAGATTCAACAAAACGACTTTCTAGAGCTTGGTATTTGTATTTTTTTGTTGAACTATCAAGAAATCGATGAAATAAAACTTTCCACATCACAGAATTCATTAGTGGTAAATACTAAATGTAAATACATAACTTAATGATTGAAAACTCTTAGATTAACTTCTTACATCTCGCCATCAATTGACTGATATGCGTATTGCGCAATACAATCTTAATAACTGCATATATTTTGGGCTGATACTAATTTATCGTGGATCTCTAGGATGTTTCCACCCGCTAGTACGGCGGTAAGTCTACGGATTTACAAGACTACAATCAGGAGTTCGATTCCCCTTGGTGAGCTCAGCAGATGGCCTGATGTGGCTTTGCAATAAGAAAAAACACACACACACACTTTAGGATGTTTAGGTATGAAAGCTATCCCAGATGATATTTACGTGTTTTTGTTGTACAAGTCAGAAGTAGGTACACAGTGGTTTATAAGTTACAGCTTATAGAAGAAGAAAGATACACAAAAATTGTATACAAATGTTTAATTTATTTTACATAGTATCATATATTTCAGTCTTTACATAAACTGAATTTTTATTGACCTCAAGTTTATTCTTGAATATTAATTTTGTTAAATAATTAAGATAAAAATTTTAATATGGTTCAAACTGTTTGATCTGTCTTTCTAGTTGTCTTATCACTACATTTATCGAAGTTACAGTTTCAATTTTATTGTAGCTGATTTTAAATATATTCTTATATATGTATATTTTCTGCTTAACAACTGTCATATTATCCTATTGGGAATGTTACCAAAATGTGTTTTAATAACATATAAAACACCTTTTTATGGATTTACATTACTTACTTATCTGTTTTAGACGTTTTTCTCTTTTTATTTAAGGATTTCTAACAAAATCGTGGAATAAGGTAATAAAAAAATTCAATGTAACCTGGTTAAAACAATATTTACGACATAAATTTAAATACACTTTCATATTAACAATAGCCCTAAATCCTTTAATATGGTACTTCATAAACGTAAGGAATTTAATTTCGAACTAGAGAAGCCGTAATTCTTAAATGAATCCTTAACTTTATTGGATTGAACAGATGCAGGTGTTGGTTGATGTGGCAGGAGTTTTGTTTTCATACAAAGTGGTTTTATCTGTGTTAAAATGTAATCATCAGAAATAACAACTGCTTCTTGTAGTATTTCAATAAAGTAAACTTGAGGTCGTCACTTGTATAACGTTTCAATTTCTCAATTTGGCATAACTGTCTTAGTGTATCGAAAATGTTGTATATATATATACAATTACACCATCGATCAAAACATGCTTCTTTTTTAATGGACGAACTCTGTATAGGTTTGATTATCTTTCTTGCGATAACTTCTAAACTTTTGGTAATAAGCCTCCAGTAGTAATTTGTATGCTTTCAGAATAGCTGCTTTAATTTTATCACAATCTGTACAATCTTCTTGCGAGAGACCAGCATAAGGTTCTTGTGTTTTACCAGTTAAAACACTTTGAAATAATAATGACCATTTTCGGTGAGTCATTCAATGATTAGGACAGCCTTCTCAAAATGTTGGAAATGATTATCAACTTAATTCTCTCTATGTAAAAACTGCTGGTTTGGGTTGGGAATTGTTTTTATGTAGAGGAGTGAACAACGTTTCGACCTTCTTCGATCATTGTCAGGTTCACAAAGAAAGAAAGAGGTAACTGAACGATAGATGACCACATGTTGAAGGGGGTTGTGATAGCAAATAATACATTTAGCACTGAGTCTGATGAAGGAGTGATAGTTAAAGAGAAAGTGTTAAGGGAGTTATTTTCTGAAGTAAAATAAGGACTGCAAATTAAGTTTAAGATCCCATAAAGGTCGTATCAGAAGAGCAGATGCTGGTATGGACTGAGTGATGGATATAACCTAGAGAAGAAAGTAGACAAGTATATGGATAAGTTGGTCTAGTCCTGTATAAATTGATTTACCATCTAAGCTGAAGAATGTGGTAATGGGGACCAAAAAAAAGGGACTTTTACTTATGGGGTTAATGTATACAGACGTTGAGTATTCAACTGATTTTATAACCATCAGAACCGTTGGGAATTGAGAAAAACGGGCTATACAAAGGATCTTGCAGGAAAGATATAGATGCATAGAGGATTTCAGAGAACATACAGAAATCTTCCATTAATTATATCATACTCAGTGACATGTGTGAAGGTGAGTGTGAGTCATAGGTATAGGGACTTCCATCATAGACATGATTCTCAAAACAGAAATAGCGTCACTAGTAGAGAAATCAGGTGTGGATCAACCTAAAATAAAAGGAGGAAAATTCAGCGCAATTAAGAAATGTTTTGAAAATTCTACCAGGTGAAAAGGGTATGAAAAGTCATATGAAATTCAAGATTCATGTTCACCTGGAGTGAATTTTAAAACCATAGCTAATTAATAACTAGAAAATAAAGGAAACACTAACAAACAACAAAGCCTTAAAGTAAAAGAAAGAGGAAAACTTTTAACACATCTTCAGATGTAAAGGTTATCGCCTGCTGGTTGGTCACCAGAGATCTGGTTTTGGAGAGTTAACACATTAAAATGTGTTTCCATTAGATACTTACCATTTCAAAGAAAAATTTTATCTTCTGTCAGCATCTTACATGAGTATTTGCATGACACTAGCTTTCAGGCAACTCCTACCTTAACTCTCGTAAATTTTCAAGAATTATTGAATAATGATGTTATTGCAGTAAAAGCTCTCCTTCTACCAATAGGAGAGTGACGTCAATTCCCTGTTTGCTTGCTCCATCTGTACTCATAAATCTTCATTATTGACGAGAAATAAAGTCGTAAGTACCCAAAATAAAGCATACACATCAGGAAACTTGTGGGTGAAGTGGCTATTTAATAGGCGGAACATGGTACAGATGGTCTACTATGATCTACATCGCTCTCAATACATTAGAATCTATAAAGCAGATTCATTGGACAGATATCCATAAGGTCGATTGTTTAAAAGCAAAGAGTTATAGATCTAGTACTTACTGTAATATTGATATATAAACCCACCATGAAATTGCCAGAATGGATCATAATCAAACAATCCAGTAGCAGAGGTAAGAAATGCAAACATGTTCGTTTGACAGAATAAAGGTCTAGCACACTGATATGGAGGAATTGCTTGTGCTAGTCCAGATGTCTGAGGTGAGATTGTTGTTCAGTGATGTACCCCAACCGGAAAGATAAGCATCTGTGAAGAGGTTTGAATCGATTGTGATTCATGATATAAAAATTACTTCATAAGCGGCTGAAGCTTCAGATATTGATCAGCATTGAAGTAGAACCCTGGATTTTAATGTTGTAAGTCCGTAAACTTAAAATTGGTCCATCGATGATCCGACAGAAGAAAAACAAAATAAATCGTATATGTCTACATGTAAAATGTAAGTAACTTCTACACGTGAAACTGGTAAGTGTCGTCCTCCCGTACAGTGAGTTTATAAATCAATCAGTCAGTAATGAACGTCGCTGGAAAGTCCTTGATTGACTTTTTCTGTAAACCCCTACAGGAGACCCTATGAGAGAAGAGAGGCCAACAAATGCAGGTGTAGACTATACGAGAAGCCTTAGGATACGAATTAAGAATAGTGTTTGTATATAGTGTTAAAGAATATTACTAATATTTTTATTAAAGCAAGGCTTATTTTTGGATATACAAGACTATTTAGTGTTGGTGTTATTATTTGGATTATTTCATGACTTAATATTTAATGATTGTTAAGTTCTTTATAATAATGTTGTCAAGTGTTGATCATTTCTTTTCTCAGGTATTGGTGAAATGAAAACATAGCGTTGTTTACAACTGTTTTATATGAATTTGGTTCGTTTTAATTTCATTTGAATTTATAGATAACTAAATTTTCATAGATTTGGAACAGATAATTTTATAGATATAATAAATTGTTATCATACAAAAACAATTAGTAATTACATTAAAAACAAAATTAGTACTAACACAGCAGAGGTATGTATCAAAATGTATTTTAACAATTACTTTTTTATAGAAATGTACATAAACATTATGAAGTTTATAACCTTATCCATTATTTGACAAAGTGCTAAACCAAGGTCACCATACTTGGCATGTACCTATATGACCCTGAGAGGCGGGACAAAAAGTCGTAGAGTGCTGATTGAAGCTTCCTATATAACCTCGCGATCCCTTATGTCTTCTCGAACGTTGAACAGGCGAAGTGCTTGACCGATTGTCTCCAAACCTATAATGTACTCTTAAAACCCCTGGCAATTAAGTAAGGGTACAGTGCATGTCATTAACAGTATTGGTTAAAATGTTTAACATGTATAATTGTTTTCATTATATACATACATGTATATTTTTATTATCAGAATTATTATGTTGGTAAGTTAGGTTATTGATTCAGTCATCAAGTCACACTCCTTTTCAGGTACTTGATTTAATATTAATAAATGGGAAACCAAACACTGAGAATAAAGATAACCTGTCTACAGGTTTTCAAGACTTCCTGGACAGGTGTCTGAAGGTGGATGTAGATAAAAGATACACTGCCTCTGAACTCTTAAAAGTATGGTATAAATTACTGTTATTTTACAAGGCTGTTTTGGTTTGCTTTGAATCTAT
Organism: Tachypleus tridentatus; assembly: GCF_004210375.1. Taxonomy (NCBI): domain Eukaryota; kingdom Metazoa; phylum Arthropoda; class Merostomata; order Xiphosura; family Limulidae; genus Tachypleus; species Tachypleus tridentatus. Next base: position 104,963,067 of record NC_134828.1, read on the forward strand.
TATCTTCATAACCTACATCAAAAAAGCAGTACCATTAAGTGTAAGGATTCATTGTCATTCTTGGCTATTCCTTGCATGATGTGAAAACTTCAACTTATTATGGCACCACCTCATAGTTTTATATTTATTTATTTTGTAATATCATAATTCCATATATCACCTTTTTACTCTGCAAAAAACGTTTATATACATTTAGATCCATCCATTCCAATTTACAGTACCGTAGTACAAAATGTTATGACAAATTCAAAAATCAAATTTCAGATTACTTTCAAAGAACAGTTGAAGGTAAATCACAGGTAGAACATCAATATTTTATTATTCTTCACATTTAGTGCAACAGAAATTAAGTAACTATGCTTGAGTTCAGCAAACAATGCATATTTTCTGTGTCCCCCTTTTTCTTTAATAACCATGAAAGGTCTTTCAGGCATTGTTGAGTGATGTGTAATCATGGTGTCCTTTGGGATTTTACTCGGTGTCGGTCCACATAAGCCTTACATTGCTTTGTGCAAAATTCAAAACAAAATTACTCAATGTCTCGAATACACATGCACAAAGTTGCATTGGAAGTACCTTTTCATATGTCAAGTTTATAATCTGTCAAATCCTGGATCTGTTTAATTGGGTTGAAATAGGGATTCTGTGGGAACTGTTGTCATTTGAATAACCCCAGCAGCTTGTTTCTCAGGTAAGTAATTTCTACATATGTTGGTTGAGTGTTTTTTGGTCATTATATTCTTGGTAGTAGAATTCATTACCAATAATTTGGTCTGATATTCCATCTATTTTGCAGAAATCTCCTGTCACCTCAGCTAAAAAACATCCTCAAACCATGAAACTGTCTCTACCATGCTTTATCACAAGTGCTATGCATTGAAATAAGTGTCCTTCACCTTTCTTCTGCTGGACAACAATGTACACTTTGAACCAACTATGTATTTCAAACTTTGACTCATCCATCCATATCACTTCTTTTCAGTTATAAGCAGTCCAGTTTCTTCTCAATATTTGGGAAAACAAAGTAAAAGTGTTTTTTTTTTTTAACTCCAACACAATCAAATATTCCATTATCATTGACTCTTCTTGATACTGTAGATGTGGACAATTTTACTTCATTTGGTACATGGTCATTTATCTCAAGCTTGAGACCAGTGACAGTCTTCCTTCTGTTCAGAATGTTGCATAAACAAAGGTACAAAGGTACTTAACACCAGTATCATTAAACCGAGATGTTCTGTTTCTTCCTTTAGTATTTTCAAAGTTATCTGTATTGTTCTCATAATCTAGGGTGTACTTGATAGTGTTTGGGAAACATTTCAAGTCTACAGCAGTTAAATGGAGAGTCCAGCTACAATCACATGAAAGTTTTATGCAAACTCTCTGCTCTACTGACAATTCTCTCTTTTTGGACTGCAGAATGACAAGATAACATCACATATGTTATTACTGTTTTTATCAAGATTTATTTGTGGATTGCTATTAAACTGATTCCTTTTAGCATATACTGGTACAATAAGCTAGCTTCTTTCTACATAGTTAAGACATGCAGTACCATGACACTTATTTCAGGACCTAAATTTGACCACTATGTTCCTTCAAACAGAACAATTATGACTTACCCATGGTACAAGTATAGGGAATTCTAAAAAAAATAAGTGTTCTCACCCTGGTTCATTTAATTGTTAAAAGTGATCAGTGAGTCATTACCATGGTGATGAAATTTTGAATCAGTAATGGCATGGAAGAATTAGCTCATAAAATAGAAAGAATGATAAAATATTCTTTTGTCCTAACACTTTCACACAGTACTGTAGACAAGGACTAATTTAACAAAATGTATGTGATGTAGAATAAGCACTTTTGTTGAAATGTTTTTCATTTTTCACACAGCACCTGTTAATGGAAGTAACAGATTAATGTGAACACTACAACCCATTACAGTGATAACCAAATATACAGTTAAAATCATTAATAGCTCAAAAAACCAAATATCCCAGTATACATGTTGAAATATGCAAGTTACGAAGACTGGCATTATTCTAGGACAAGAAAATTTAACAGATTATGTTTGTTAGATTTTTCCAAGAGCAGTAGTATATTGAGTGCCATAATTTCCTATAATTCAGCTTCATAGATTTTCAAAATAATATCCATTTCCTCTACCATGTAAGAATATTATTATGAATTAGGAAGAAACAAAACATCTTCTTAGATCAAATTATTATTTTATTTACCACAATGAACATTTTTTTATTATACTTGTTAAAAAAATGAATAAAAGGAACATTGATGTCAAACAGATATGCATTGTGATTTATCCTAATATTTTTGTGAAATCTATGTCTTTTAGTCTCAAAACCGTGTGTTAGGGTGTTACATATTGCAAGTTCAATTTGCAGTCTGAGAGTAGTGGGTTTGAATCCTTGTGCAACCAAAAATGCTTGTTCTTTCAGCCAAGGGGTGTTATAATATTATAATCTTTTGTGGGAATACAGTTACCACTACATACCTTAAAGTAGAAAGCAAATAAATAGAATCCAACCCTAATATTTCTACTAATTATTCTTCCAACCTTCAACCTTCCAAAAAAAAAACAACAACATAGAAATGTACACCCAACCACATTTGTGTGTGATCTTTTTTATTATTCAGGCTGCTGACTAGATTGACATCACTTTTTGGATTTTAACTGACAGATGGGATATACTGAACACATTTCTGTTCTATTCCATTATGACAATAAGATAGCAACATGGACTGTTAACGACAATGCAATATTGATATATATATGTTTGGGAAATATCTAACATTTCATAGTAAAGCACATAGGTATACAAATAGAAGTCATACAAAAATAAAACCAATATGTAAGTGGTACACACACACTTACCATATTGTTATTAGTACCATGTTACACATACTTATGAATAATGGAGATTTACAGTGTTTTTATTATTTATGTGCAGAGAAATTATTAAATCTTGAGTAACTTTACTGTAAGAGGTAAAAGTTAACACTCGTAATTGTTTCACCTATGTAGGTACATTTGATACAGTAAAGACACGTTTACCCCTACGTGTAAATATTTTCAATTTTTTTCATAAGCTTCTTCATAGTTTTTCATATTATTTGAAAAAACAACTGAATAAACATTTTATGTGCTTTTTTTGTTAACATACCATAACTAAATATTTATAGTTATCATAAAAGTGCATGAATAAAAAAATTTCATACTTAAAATTAAACATCAGAAATATATTCCTGGACACAAGTATGAAAATTACATGATTATATATTTATAGGTTTAAGTTATCACAGAAGGAGTTTTATATTTATAAATTAATTTAAGGTGCTGATATATTTACATTCAGCCCACTTACGTTTTAATCATAATATATATGTAATTATCATCATATTTTAAACTTTTTGTTAGTTTGTATAATAAAAAATAAAACTGTTTATGACGTTGTCAGTTCATCACTAGATTGATTTATAATATCTACAAACTAAAAGGTAAAATAATGTATATATGATTCACTCTGTTCCTCTGGTTGTAATGCTAAAATCAGGGGTTCAGTTCCATTTGGTGCACACAACAGATAACCTGATGTGGCTTCACTATACAAATACACACAGTTATTCAATCACTAACCCTTTCTCAACTCTACAGGTAATCTTTCTCCAAATATTAAAATATATATTTGCAGAAAAAATAACACTTTGAAACAAGAAATTTCACAATTTTATAAAGTTTGGTTAAAATAATAGACAGGCAAACAACTAATTATTAGCACAAAAAGAATTTTATTGGTGGTGGAATATATTACATGTTTCCAGAAAACATTGGTCTGTTTTCTTAAGAAACAGTAGACCTATGTTCAGTACTTTCTACCATCAGTAAAACACTTCTTTGTTTATAAATCGTTGTTTCTCTATCTACTGTTATATATGCATAATGTGTTTCCCAATTCATGTATTTGTTTAAAATGTTATTGATCATCTTAAGGTATTATTCAATATTTCCTACCAGTGGTCATTTTCAGTTACACTTTAATGCCTTTGCTATTTCTATTAAACCTGATTTTTCTTAACTTGTTATTCTACATTTTCAAGTGTTCCTCTCCACCAATCTCAGTACACTTGTTCTACATTAAACTTTTCAAACAGCTCTCGAACCACAAGTGTAGAAGTCTTATCTCTTTTCAAATAGAGATATCATCATATCTTACACATACCATTAAAGTCAATTATTTATAATACTTAAACTGAAACAATATACCCATGTCAGAGACTCTTAAAAAATATTGACAAACCACAAGTAGTTTAAGTGATGAATAAGTATAAATATATATCTAAAATAATAAATATTGCTATACTATTAGAAAGTTCTTTTATTGTAAAGATTTTTTTGTCAATAATAATGAAAGAGCCTATTTGTGTGTGTGTGAGAGAGAGAGACAGATCTAAAACTTTGCACACATGGTAAAGGGGTACTGGAGGTGTGTACTGGGATATAATATGTTAGATTTGACATAAAAATGGCCAGATTTTGCCCTCTCACTTTTAAGCCTAATTATTCTGCTTCCTGAAGCCTATAGAAAAGCATCATATGAACAACAACATATGGATATTTCCTGCCAAATAATCTATTTTCAACATAAACGTGGAACTTAAAACAGTTGAAATGAACTAAGTTTTAAAAATAGAAACAAAGAATACTGCATAATTTGAAGACAGAACAAATTTAAATAAAATCACAGCAAGAAAAAAAAATTGAGTATGAGAAACTAAAATAAATCTTTTTGGTTTTTGAAAAGAGTTGAAGCAAATTAAGATAAAAATTTAAAATAAAAATCAATTAAAGAAGTGGTGCATTGGGATAGCTATAGAATTAATAAAGGAGACATTTAACTGGTATATTAAGGCCTTGATAGAATCCTATGGCAGATAGTCTTTATTTTGTGCTACTTAAAAATACAACAAATGCTTCTGAGTTAAGCACAAAGCTACACAATGGGAATTTCTGCTCTATTCACTAAGAGTATCTTGGTTTCTGAAATGTTCTTAAACTAAGGTCATGTCTTTAATTGCTTAAAAGAAGCAGCAATATTTGGTTTCATAAAGGTGGGTATAGGAAGTTTGTGCTTTTGGCTTTCCATTTTCTAACACAACTTAGTAGCTAAGATATTATAATTAAAACTTTATGAGATAGTACAAAAGTGATAAATAAAACTGTGAAGTGGTTACTGTGTTGACAGGTTTGTGTTTTTAGTACTCTTGGTTTTATTTTTTTCCCCATTTGTTTCTAAATCGTTTTCTAAATGAACTGAAGCTGTTCATTAAAACTGTCTAGAGATCATTATGTTATTTAAATAATGGGATTTATCTAAAATCCAGAACTGGTGAAACATGTTTTTCCTGAATTAACTGTTGAACAATAGAACAAAGGTTTTCACTTTTGTTAAATGTGTTGATACAGAGATTTATTTAGATCTGGGGGGAAGATAAAGTTAATTAATTTAACAACTACAGGGTGTTGTTGTTGATGTGGTATTGAGTGATGTTACAGGCCGATTAATAAGGAAACATTCCAAACTCAGATACTTGTCCAACATAAAAAGTTAACCAGTAAACATGGTGACTGAGCACCTTCCTTACATTATTAGTTGGAGGACAGTACAGTTTTTAAAACTGTATTTGTGTATCATGATATAATATAAAACATGTACATCTTTACTCGTACGTTTTGATAATCACACACTAAACAGAAGTGTACTTTTCATTTCATCAGTGTCATTCAATTAATTTTACTTAAAAAGTGCCAAATATTTAGTTTTGCACATTGGGAAAGGAAACAAACACTTTGTTAATTATAATTAATGAGGGACTACAGAGGCATTAGTTTAGTTAGTAGAGTTTTAATTTCAACTTAATGAAAGCTATTAACACTGATAACATTAGATAGGTGAAGTAATTTTATTTTAAAAGCAGTTATAGGTAGAAACATCATCTCCTTTCATATTCTCAACTGTATACAAGTTATATTCCCCATAGAAAAGTGTTCTCATATCTAAAATAAACATAAGTAGAAAATCTGCATTTTTTAAAATTTTCTAGCAGACAAAGTAACTCATGTTATCATCAATGATATTTGATTTCTTTCTTACTGTTCACATGTGAAGTTGATGTTGGGATGTATAGAATTAATGTGATTGAAAAAATTAAGTATGTGTTCTGTAGATGTGAATCCCGCAATAATGTTGTCTGCATATCTGTATCAATATAGTGGTGGATGTTATGTTGTGTTAATTGATTGTTTCAACTCGTGTCATAAAAATATTGGCTAGAACTGGTGATACTGGATTACCCATGCTGAGGCCATTTGTTTGTATATAGTTGTGGTTGTTGAACATGAAGTTTGTCTTCATTGTGGTAAATTCTATAAGGGTTGCTGGAATGTCTATTGATGGGTTAGGGTCTCGGATATAGAGTTCTAACGCTATCTTGCAGGCTTCAGCAGTTGGGACTTCTGTAAAGAGGGATATTACATCAAGACTGGCCATTAAGGCTTTATGATTAAAAAGATTGAGGTTAGATTTGAAATTAAGTCTTTGATGAGTAAGCTGGCTGATGTTACATATTTGGAGAATGCCCATGCTATGTATTCACCAAGACTGTAATTAAACGATTCATATGTGAACGTTATTGGTCATAGTGGACAATCTGGTTTATGAGGTTTGGGAATGCCGTGTATTTGTTGTGTGGTGTTTTTGAAATTGTGTTAGCTTTTTTCGTTTATAGTAGTATTTTGTTTTGTTTTGTTTTGTTTCATGTGTCTCTGTTGGATTTGTGTATATTGGTTTCAATTTGTTTATATCTGATGGGATGTTCTTCGTTTTTTGGATGTATTCATTTGTGTTTATTATGACTATAGTATTTCCTTTATCTGCTTTTAGAATTTTAATGTTTTTGTCTTGTTTTAGGTTTTAATGGAATTAATGTCTCTTTTTGTGAGGTTGTTTTTTAGTTTTCTGTTTTGTGAAATTATGTTGATGGTTTTGTGAGAAAATTCTTTGAAAAAATCGTTTAGGTGTTTCTGGAAAATATTAATTTTTAATTTTTCCCAAGAAGTTTGGCTGTTGGATGTCAATAGTATTGTCAAAATTGTCTTCTTTCTGTTGGTTATTTTCTGTTGATTTTGTTTTCTGTGGAAAGTATCACAAGTCTCCTGGTTAAGTCTTCTAAACATGCTTTAATTTCTAAAGTTGGAATGCACCTAGGTGGTATTGCGAATTTGGGTCCTTTTTAAGTTGATGTATCTCATCTGTGTTTAATTGTCGTTCAGATCTGTCAATTATGAGGTTAATCAATGGTTTGTCGTGTTGTCTTTTCTGTTGTTTGCATCTTAGTTTCTCAAGTTTTTTGTTGTGGTAGATCTTTTTGACTCTGTCATTCCAAGTGTTGATTTGGTTTATGTTTTGTTGTATAAGTTCGTAAAACTCTGGTTTAATGCAGCATGCTAGTTGATGGTCTAGGTTCATTTTTTGTTTCTGTCAGTCATATAGCCAGAATCTTGTTTAGTAAATCATGTAAACATGAGACTTACATTAATATAAAGTTTCTACATTAAAGAAATAGAGACAACAGTAACTAATGATAGTCAGGTCTAGTATACTTCAACAAGAACAGATGTGACTTAAACTTACATTATCAAGTATAGCCCTGTAGAGATATTAATTTATCAAAAGAAATATTGATACAGACTGTTTATGAATTCAAAAAAACAAAACAGATGAATGAAAATGTGTGTAATGAGTAAGTGTGTGTGTGTTTATATAAAATAACAGAACAGTGTGAAAATGTGTGTAATATGTTTGTAATGAGTAAGTATGTGTGTGTTTATATAAAATAACAGAACAGTGTGAAAATGTGTGTTATATGTTTGTAATGAGTAAGTGTGTGTGTGTTTATATAAAATAACAGAACAGTGTGAAAATGTGTGTAATATGTTTGTGATGAGTAAGTGTGTGTGTGTTTATATAAAATAACAGAACAGTGTGAATATGTGTTTAATATGTGTGTAATGAGTAAGTGTGTGTGTGTTTATATAAAATAACAGAACAGTGTGAAGGTTAATAAAATAAATTAAACTTTGTGTTTAATTACTTTAAATTTGGTTTTATTTTCTTGTAATGTTTTAAACAAATATTCTTTTTCAAGCCAGAAACAAGCTTTTTGGTTAATGACAGGAAATTTTGAATCGAATACAACAGTTGAGAAAATAATATTTTACAAGATAGAAACATGAGTATTAATAATAACAATATAACAAAGAAAGTATTAACAAGGTGTTGAATACAGCTAAGGAAATAAAAATATTATAACAAGAAATACGTAAAAACATAGTTAATATGAGGAGTTTAAAAATAACTTTAACAATTTTTTAAAAATATAAAAAATGAAGAAACAAATATATATGTTTTTTAATTTATAAAAGTCTAAACCATTTGTTAATACTAAACTGATTTATACAATCTCACTTACAACATCCTTTTTTATATTAATTTTCTGGTGTCTGAGGTGTAATGTTGTAGAGAATATATTTTTAAATTCTCAACTGAAATGCTATACAAGTCTTCACATTTGCATTCATTGAGCACGTGGCTGGTGTTGGGGCTATGTTTTTCACAAATATACAATAAATTAAAAAATGTACAGGTGGACAGCTAATAACAGTAAGTTGACTAAGGACTAGATGTTCTGTGTTCAGTGTAACGATGAGTGTTGCATCTGTTTTTCTAACAACTGTACATACCAATCTGAGTATCAGATGATGGTTCTATGTTGGTTTAAATTTGACTTATTATGTTTTTAAGTTAGTGTTTGATTTATATAAAAGAGGTTTCTCGTGAGAGGTGGCTGATATCACTATCATGTTCTGTAATATAACTTGTCAAGTAATATATGAGTCATTGGTATGTTTAATAGGTGATATGTAATGGAAGGTTATTTTGTTTGTAGTCAACAACAGTAAAACTGTGTTGGTTTAAGTGAGGTTGTACATATGATTAAGATCTGTAAATTCTCTGTGTCAGTGATCACATCTGGTAAGATAAGTTACATCAGTGAAGTAGCCACATTTTAAACAGAAGGAGCTTCTCAACAGAATTATAGTTTACTAATTCTTCCTTACATAAACAGACGAGGAGCTCTTAATTACAACTGACTTATCTGAAGAAGTACCGTCTGAAACCTCACTTCAACGTCAAGTATAGTCTCAAGCAATGCTCTACATAATAAAACTTTCTATATGTAATGTTATTTGACATTAAAGAAGTGAAACATGAAACTGAATGAAAGCTAAACAATAAAGTATAAAATATTTTCAGATCTGAAAACAACTAAAAAGTAATTAGGAACATGGTAGATGATATAACAGTTAAGAATAGGTGAAGTGATGTGGTATTAGCTTGATACAACTTTTATTTGTAATTCCCGAGAGTATTATAGAATTTTACTTGAAAGTTGGAGACTGGTTATAGGGACATTGTAATATCTATCAAACTGGCGATGATTACCCTGGAAAGTATTGTAAACTGTTGTAATATTTACACTATTCCATGCGATAGTTGCTCTGATCATAACATCAACACTATCTCACAGAAACTGTCCGATTTGACTTTGGAAATTAATTAAGGATTTGATTATGATGTCATTTCTAAAAATAATATTTCAGACATAATTAATAATTAATATACTTGACAAATAAATAAATAGGTTTATATATTTTTATTAGAGGTATTTTAGAACATTATCAACCATCCATGGCAGTCTTATAACTTAAAACAAAATAAAAAATGCATAACCCTATCTAACATGCTTATCCATTAAATTGTTTATGTCAGCTCATATGGAAATTTTTTACTCAGTTTAGAGCATTAGTTTGACAGGTTTTATCATCCACGTGTTTAAAAAATATATATTAAGAATCTATATCTTTTATAATAGTTTTTTTTATGTACACTGATATCTTAACTTGGTTACTGACTTTTAAAAAACTCAGTTATCAACAAATTTTTAACATTTAATGTTATTCATGTGTTTTATGTTGCTTCATGTTTCAAACCCCATCTTCTGACAAGAATTAATGTTTAGAAAATGTTCTCTAGTAACTGTGTTCTTTAGGATACACTTTAATTTTACACATTAACCCTAATTTGTTTTGTTGTCTTTTTTATTAAAAATAGAAAGAGTTACTTATAAATGCTGATACTATTTTCTTACTCAAAAATTAAATAGTGAATTCTTAGTGGAAAGTTAATGAAATTCATGTTCGATATTGTTAACGAAAAATATCAGCCATACATGTGATAACGTTACTCTTTAACTGTAGTTTTATCAGCAATTCAAAAGGTTCAGAAATGTATCTGGAAATTTCTTTTAATACATTTTAATTTTTGAAGAAAAAATTATAACAAATGATTTAATTTCTTAACTTGGTTGATCTATTAATGTTTTTTAATAAAACTTTGATGTTTCGAATCACTTTATCACAACATAAACTAACATTAATTAGGTGACTTGTCGTATGCCTGCATTATATTCTAAATAAATCATAAACTGTTTTGAGAATTACCTTAGAATGACAATTTGTTTTGCAGTATACATCCAAACTTTCATACATATGTGTATGACAGAGGTGAATTTACTAGTGATAGTAAATTTGAAGAATATTGTTACAAAAGTAGCTTTTGTTTGTTTTGGAATTTCGCACAAAGCTACTCGAGGGCTATCTGTGCTAGCCGTCCCTAATTTAGCAGTGTAAGACTAGAGGGAAGGCAGCTAGTCATCACCACCCACTGCCAACTCTTGGGCTACTCTTTTACCAACAAATAGTGGGATTGACCGTCACATTATAACGCCCGCACGGCTGGGAGGGCGAGAATGTTTAGCACGACGCGGGCGCAAACCTGCGACCCTCGGATTACGAGTCGCACGCCTTACGCGTTTGGCCATGCCAGGCCAATATTGTTACAAAAGTAGCTTTTCTATTTTAAAATAAACGTATATTAAAGGAATAATATTTACGAATATTAAGTCTTACAATAAACAAAGGACTAAATATTGTGTAAATTTTAAGTGAGACTATTACTAGTTCTTGTAAGAATTATTTTTATTAAACTTGTACAGTTTGTATGATATTTAAATTATTGCTATCAATAATACTTATAACAGCTCAGTGAAAAGGAATTCAACCTACTACTTATGATAAATATGTGGAAGCCCTTCCACTGGCACAGCCATATGTCTTCAGACTTATGCTGCTAAAAACCGGGTCTCGATACCCGTGGCAGACAGTGCACAGATATCTATTCGCTTCGTTCCTTGCCCCCTGCTAGTACAGCGGTAAGTCTACGTATTTACAACGCTAAAATCAGGGGTTCGATTCCCTTCGGTTGGCTCGGCAGCTACCCCAATGTGGCTTTGCTATAAGAAAACACACAGAAACACACATTCGTCCATCTAGGTTAAATTGCACGTGCTGTGCCGTTTGGATCGTTATTTTCAAAAGTTTATTAAATAACATTTTTAATCACTTTCGTCAATGAGATTAGCATGAAATCGTAGTAGTTTAATTTATATATATATGTTTTAACTTACTCACTTAAGAAAAACTGTAAAGGAAAAATGTTAAGTATTGGTTATTATGTGTCACATAACATGTCCAATTGTCTCGCTGCTCAGTTTCTATTTGATTACGCCCGCAATACAAGTATCTAAAGAATTAGAACCTCGAAATTGAGATACAGACAGCTAAATATAAAATAAGAACCGCCCTCCTCTACGATTTGCTGAGATAACAATATATTTAGCAAATTACTACAGTAACTCCGCCTTTTAAACCAATCATTTGGTCTTAACTATTACCACCTACTTCTAAGTAACATAAGTTTATAACCAATAGAAAGAGAATTTTCCCATCAATGTAATTCTGACAGATGTTTATAAGTGATTTGAAAACGTGAGAAAGAATTCTGCTGAAACTGTAGGTGTGTAATTAATAAAACGTAGCTCTGAATAGGTATGGGATTTTTTCAACCCACATACACTTTATTTAGAGACCCTGGTAAATTAAATACAGGGATTTTGAGAATACTAATACTCTAATCTGATTTTTTTAAGTCAATGCCCTACACACCCCACCCTCAATTCTAAACAAGGCTTAGGAACATTTGTATATATTCGCGAGTGAAGAATTTCGTAGCACGGGTACGTATCGAAATCAACGTTTTTCAATGTATTTCTCATTTACTTTCTACGTTTTAAGAAATGTTACTAAAATTTAAACATTAATGAGTAAATACTAATATCTAATGTACGGTATACTCTTGTAAGCCAATACATAGTTAGACCTGCTGCATTTGTGTTATTGTCTAAACTGAGGTAAATTTAAAACCACATTATACTACTTAGGATTTATCAACTTCTCATCCTCTTGAGGACAGTATTCGGCCATCCTCTCATTATGTGGACATCATTTCTCATGACGCTTCTGAATTCCTTTTTCATCACCAGTGATTTTTTGTTTAAACACTGTTTCTGTTTATTATGGTATTGTTTATTAAACCATAAACTGATGTTGGAAACTTTGAAATGCAAGAGTTTATGATAATTGTTTTAGAAATTCAATGTGTAATAAGTTATTCTTTAACTGTAGGCATGATTTTTCATCATATCTATATAATTTTAATGTGTAGATAATATAACGTTTTACTGTGATAGTAGTAGTAGGTAGGTGTTTCAGAAATCTGATTATTAGAATAATGCTGAAAACGAAGTAACAATGTATATCATTATATCACTTAAGAACTAGGTTACTACATACATAAGTAAAATATATTCAGTTACGGTGTAACTTACATAAATATAAAAGTTAATCCACTTTCAACAATTTGCTTGTCAAATTTCAATCTTTGATGTTTAATAAAACGGAGAACAAGAAACATACCACAAACTTTAATGGTTAGATTGGACGAGAATTACAAGGTACGATCAACACTGACAGTACTAGATGAAAAATATATTTTTATAGGTATTAAGTAAACGTAATATCTGAAATGATTCTGATTTGTTCTACTAATACCATTAGGTTAACATTACATCTTAAGTGAGTGTATATTGTTCTACTAATACCATTAGGTTAACATTACATCTTAAGTGACTGTATTTTGTTCTTCAAACAGCTGATGGTCAGCATTACATCTTAAGTTACGGGTGTTTGTAAAAAACGCCGACAACAGAGTGAAATCTATAATGTAATGTTTATTCATACACAAACAGAAATCTGTGTTGACAGATTCAACAAAACGACTTTCTAGAGCTTGGTATTTGTATTTTTTGTTGAACTATCAAGAAATCGATGAAATAAAACTTTCCACATCACAGAATTCATTAGTGGTAAATACTAAATGTAAATACATAACTTAATGATTGAAAACTCTTAGATTAACTTCTTACATCTCGCCATCAATTGACTGATATGCGTATTGCGCAATACAATCTTAATAACTGCATATATTTTGGGCTGATACTAATTTATCGTGGATCTCTAGGATGTTTCCACCCGCTAGTACGGCGGTAAGTCTACGGATTTACAAGACTACAATCAGGAGTTCGATTCCCCTTGGTGAGCTCAGCAGATGGCCTGATGTGGCTTTGCAATAAGAAAAAACACACACACACACTTTAGGATGTTTAGGTATGAAAGCTATCCCAGATGATATTTACGTGTTTTTGTTGTACAAGTCAGAAGTAGGTACACAGTGGTTTATAAGTTACAGCTTATAGAAGAAGAAAGATACACAAAAATTGTATACAAATGTTTAATTTATTTTACATAGTATCATATATTTCAGTCTTTACATAAACTGAATTTTTTTATTGACCTCAAGTTTATTCTTGAATATTAATTTTGTTAAATAATTAAGATAAAAATTTTAATATGGTTCAAACTGTTTGATCTGTCTTTCTAGTTGTCTTATCACTACATTTATCGAAGTTACAGTTTCAATTTTATTGTAGCTGATTTTAAATATATTCTTATATATGTATATTTTCTGCTTAACAACTGTCATATTATCCTATTGGAATGTTACCAAAATGTGTTTTAATAACATATAAAACACCTTTTTATGGATTTACATTACTTACTTATCTGTTTTAGACGTTTTTCTCTTTTTATTTAAGGATTTCTAACAAAATCGTGGAATAAGGTAATAAAAAATTCAATGTAACCTGGTTAAAACAATATTTACGACATAAATTTAAATACACTTTCATATTAACAATAGCCCTAAATCCTTTAATATGGTACTTCATAAACGTAAGGAATTTAATTTCGAACTAGAGAAGCCGTAATTCTTAAATGAATCCTTAACTTTATTGGATTGAACAGATGCAGGTGTTGGTTGATGTGGCAGGAGTTTTGTTTTCATACAAAGTGGTTTTATCTGTGTTAAAATGTAATCATCAGAAATAACAACTGCTTCTTGTAGTATTTCAATAAAGTAAACTTGAGGTCGTCACTTGTATAACGTTTCAATTTCTCAATTTGGCATAACTGTCTTAGTGTATCGAAAATGTTGTATATATATATACAATTACACCATCGATCAAAACATGCTTCTTTTTTTAATGGACGAACTCTGTATAGGTTTGATTATCTTTCTTGCGATAACTTCTAAACTTTTGGTAATAAGCCTCCAGTAGTAATTTGTATGCTTTCAGAATAGCTGCTTTAATTTTATCACAATCTGTACAATCTTCTTGCGAGAGACCAGCATAAGGTTCTTGTGTTTTACCAGTTAAAACACTTTGAAATAATAATGACCATTTTCGGTGAGTCATTCAATGATTAGGACAGCCTTCTCAAAATGTTGGAAATGATTATCAACTTAATTCTCTCTATGTAAAAACTGCTGGTTTGGGTTGGGAATTGTTTTTATGTAGAGGAGTGAACAACGTTTCGACCTTCTTCGATCATTGTCAGGTTCACAAAGAAAGAAAGAGGTAACTGAACGATAGATGACCACATGTTGAAGGGGGTTGTGATAGCAAATAATACATTTAGCACTGAGTCTGATGAAGGAGTGATAGTTAAAGAGAAAGTGTTAAGGGAGTTATTTTCTGAAGTAAAATAAGGACTGCAAATTAAGTTTAAGATCCCATAAAGGTCGTATCAGAAGAGCAGATGCTGGTATGGACTGAGTGATGGATATAACCTAGAGAAGAAAGTAGACAAGTATATGGATAAGTTGGTCTAGTCCTGTATAAATTGATTTACCATCTAAGCTGAAGAATGTGGTAATGGGGACCAAAAAAAAAAGGGACTTTTTTTACTTATGGGGTTAATGTATACAGACGTTGAGTATTCAACTGATTTTATAACCATCAGAACCGTTGGGAATTGAGAAAAACGGGCTATACAAAGGATCTTGCAGGAAAGATATAGATGCATAGAGGATTTCAGAGAACATACAGAAATCTTCCATTAATTATATCATACTCAGTGACATGTGTGAAGGTGAGTGTGAGTCATAGGTATAGGGACTTCCATCATAGACATGATTCTCAAAACAGAAATAGCGTCACTAGTAGAGAAATCAGGTGTGGATCAACCTCAAATAAAAGGAGGAAAATTCAGCGCAATTAAGAAATGTTTTGAAAATTCTACCAGGTGAAAAGGGTATGAAAAGTCATATGAAATTCAAGATTCATGTTCACCTGGAGTGAATTTTAAAACCATAGCTAATTAATAACTAGAAAATAAAGGAAACACTAACAAACAACAAAGCCTTAAAGTAAAAGAAAGAGGAAAACTTTTAACACATCTTCAGATGTAAAGGTTATCGCCTGCTGGTTGGTCACCAGAGATCTGGTTTTGGAGAGTTAACACATTAAAATGTGTTTCCATTAGATACTTACCATTTCAAAGAAAAATTTTATCTTCTGTCAGCATCTTGCATGAGTATTTGCATGACACTAGCTTTCAGGCAACTCCTACCTTAACTCTCGTAAATTTTCAAGAATTATTGAATAATGATGTTATTGCAGTAAAAGCTCTCCTTCTACCAATAGGAGAGTGACGTCAATTCCCTGTTTGCTTGCTCCATCTGTACTCATAAATCTTCATTATTGACGAGAAATAAAGTCGTAAGTACCCAAAATAAAGCATACACATCAGGAAACTTGTGGGTGAAGTGGCTATTTAATAGGCGGAACATGGTACAGATGGTCTACTATGATCTACATCGCTCTCAATACATTAGAATCTATAAAGCAGATTCATTGGACAGATATCCATAAGGTCGATTGTTTAAAAGCAAAGAGTTATAGATCTAGTACTTACTGTAATATTGATATATAAACCCACCATGAAATTGCCAGAATGGATCATAATCAAACAATCCAGTAGCAGAGGTAAGAAATGCAAACATGTTCGTTTGACAGAATAAAGGTCTAGCACACTGATATGGAGGAATTGCTTGTGCTAGTCCAGATGTCTGAGGTGAGATTGTTGTTCAGTGATGTACCCCAACCGGAAAGATAAGCATCTGTGAAGAGGTTTGAATCGATTGTGATTCATGATATAAAAATTACTTCATAAGCGGCTGAAGCTTCAGATATTGATCAGCATTGAAGTAGAACCCTGGATTTTAATGTTGTAAGTCCGTAAACTTAAAATTGGTCCATCGATGATCCGACAGAAGAAAAAACAAAAATAAATCGTATATGTCTACATGTAAAATGTAAGTAACTTCTACACGTGAAACTGGTAAGTGTCGTCCTCCCGTACAGTGAGTTTATAAATCAATCAGTCAGTAATGAACGTCGCTGGAAAGTCCTTGATTGACTTTTTCTGTAAACCCCTACAGGAGACCCTATGAGAGAAGAGAGGCCAACAAATGCAGGTGTAGACTATACGAGAAGCCTTAGGATACGAATTAAGAATAGTGTTTGTATATAGTGTTAAAGAATATTACTAATATTTTTATTAAAGCAAGGCTTATTTTTGGATATACAAGACTATTTAGTGTTGGTGTTATTATTTGGATTATTTCATGACTTAATATTTAATGATTGTTAAGTTCTTTATAATAATGTTGTCAAGTGTTGATCATTTCTTTTCTCAGGTATTGGTGAAATGAAAACATAGCGTTGTTTACAACTGTTTTATATGAATTTGGTTCGTTTTAATTTCATTTGAATTTATAGATAACTAAATTTTCATAGATTTGGAACAGATAATTTTATAGATATAATAAATTGTTATCATACAAAAACAATTAGTAATTACATTAAAAACAAAATTAGTACTAACACAGCAGAGGTATGTATCAAAATGTATTTTAACAATTACTTTTTTATAGAAATGTACATAAACATTATGAAGTTTATAACCTTATCCATTATTTGACAAAGTGCTAAACCAAGGTCACCATACTTGGCATGTACCTATATGACCCTGAGAGGCGGGACAAAAAGTCGTAGAGTGCTGATTGAAGCTTCCTATATAACCTCGCGATCCCTTATGTCTTCTCGAACGTTGAACAGGCGAAGTGCTTGACCGATTGTCTCCAAACCTATAATGTACTCTTAAAACCCCTGGCAATTAAGTAAGGGTACAGTGCATGCCCTCCCCGGGAAATTTTTAAATAAAAACATAAAAGAGCAGCCTGAATTATGCATTCTGAGACCACCTTTTGGCAAATTTCAGAATGGCACACTGAGGTGTTTGTCTTATTTTTTTTAATCATAAATAAATATATAGGCCGATATATATAATATATAGCTTAAAGTTATCAGGCCCAGCAAAGTAGGCCTACAGTCCTGTCATCAACATATATAATATAGAGTCACTCAAGAGAGTGCAAAATATATGTAGTGTGTATAATCTGTATTCAAATATCATGGACAGTGTATGTTCAGATTACCTGGATTTCAAGAATTAGCTTCACAAATAAACAGTGGGTGGCACCGTGGGAGGCTGGTAGCACCATGACATTAACCTAGTACCATTGGCGCCATCTATAGTAAATGATTCACTATAGATGGCGACAATGGTACTGTGAATGTGACGTTGACAAACAGAAGTTGCGATAAACAATCATTCACTATTTCAAGCCTGAAAAAGCAAAAGACACTGCACGGGTTCTTTAAACCTATTCATGAGGCTGAACCTGATCAATCTGCTGCAGCCAATCAGGTTGAATTAGAATTGTCAACTGAACTGTCAGATTTATCACCGTGGCCTTCTACCAGTGCTGCCACTACCACCTCAGGTCCAGTCTAGGACATTGGAAATTACATTTCTGATTATGTCAGCATTGGTAAACAGGTAAGTCGACTCCTCATTATATTAATTTAGTATTAAATATCATGCAAACACTCTGATGAGTTTTAGACATGAAATATTCATTGCTGCTAGTGATTGTAGGCCTACAGCCACAGGATGTTAGGCCTGCTCTGAGAAGTACAGCTCTAAGCCTTTCTCTTCGAGGTTATTGTACTCTCATAACAAACTCTCCTATGTGCAGAATAACTTTATTAGAACTATGTCTTTCTATCTCTTTTAGATAAACGTTGAAACAAAAAAAATGCTTCCTTGAGAATGCCTGGAAGCCAGGGAGTGATTATGTTTTCCCCCAGTGTGGTCCAAGAAAGCTGCGTTTTCAGCATTGTTGTCTTTCACAGTGGAGATGGCTACTCTACAGTCAACATGCAAAGGGTGCTATCGGCAAGTACTGCTGTCTTTTTGTTCCTGATGGTGCTGGTTTTGGAAGCCAGAAATTGGGACAATTAGTGAAATTTCCATACACAAACTGGAAGAAGGCTGTTGAAGACTTTAAGGCACATGAATTGAAACAGTACCACCAAGACAGCAAAGAAAAAGCTAACAATTTTCTACAGGTCGTAAACACAAGTTCATCTGTGCACTTGCAGCTTGATGCAACTTACAAGCAAGAAATGGAACAGAACCGGCAATATTTAATGCCTATTATTGATACTGTATTGCTGTGTGGGAGACAGGGTTTAGCTTTGAGGGGAAAATATGATTCTGGTCCAATGTTTGTTGGTAAAACTGATGAGGAGCCCATCAATAATGATGGGAATTTTCGGGCAATTTTGCGCTACAGGGCAAAGGGTGATGTCAAGCTTTCAGTAAGCCTTAAGAGTACAAAGAGGAATGCTACATATCTGAGTCCTCAAATTCAAAATGAAATCATCAATGCCTGTAATATTCATGTTCTTGATGCTTTGGTCAACAGGGTTAATGTTGCAAAGTTTCTCAATATTAGCTGATGAAACAACAGATATTTCAGGCATTGAACAGTTTTTGCTGTGTGTTAGATATCTGCATGCCAATGACAACTCTGTTGCAATAAGAGAAGATTTTTTTGCAATTTATACCTGTTATTATTATAACTAATCTGACAAAATATGGTACTGACGTGGCTTACCTGCGAGGACCAGGGTACGACGGTGCTGCCTCTATGAGTGGGAAATTCAATGATGTCCAGAGACACATAACTAATAAATTCCCACTTGACCCCATGTACACTGCAATGCCAATTCCCTAAACTTGGCAACTTCTGATGCTTGTAAAGAAATTCCTGTTCGAAATTGCATGGGAATAATTTCTAGCATTGAAAACTTTCTCACTACACCCAAAATAAAGCATGTTTTGGCTCTTTCGGTGGAGAATAAAGCACCTGAATCGAAAAAAAAAGTTTGAAAGGTCTTTGCCCCACCCGGTGGGTTGAGAGGCATGACTTAGTCATTGTCTTTCTAGAATCAATCCATGCAGTTGCAGATGCCTTTGAGACCATATCAGGTTGGCAAGACAGAGATTCTGCCATGCAAGCCAATCAATTGTTGTGTTCTATAACACAGCCAGAATTTATCATCACTCTACTTACCATTGCTAAATTGTTTTCCTTTAGTTTACCTCTGTGCAACGTATCGCAGCAACAAAACATTGATTTAGGTGATGCGATGCATCACACTGAAATAGTGGAAGATTCAATCCGTTCACTCAGAAATAATACTGTGAATGAATTTAACAACATTTTCTGTGAGGCTCAAACTCTGTGTAGTGAGCTTCAAATTGACATCATAATGCCAAGGCAGGCTAAAAGACAGATGCACCGTGCTTACCCACAAACCACTAGCCCTGAGGAGTACTAAACTAACTAAACTAACGTGGCAGGGGTTCAGTTTAGAGAGAGAGAAATCAGAAGAGTTCTCTCCCCCAACCGGGGTGTTCAGGAACGTTGTGGTTCCTCTTCGTCCCCTTTCGTGGATTGTTATTAAGATTAAGTATTAGTTTGTTTTTTTTATTTAATAAATTAATTATTGTTATTATTCTTGACTTTTTGGGTGGAGGATGTCTCTCTAAATGTTGTCTTGGGTGGAGGCAAAGGCAGCAGCGGAAAGAAAGGCCGGGACCTGTCCCGAAAGCAAGAAGTTGAGCAGATGTGAATATGAATATAATTCAAATCCAGATCAAATCAACCGGCACGATTCAGGGTCTGGCAAAAGAGTTGCCTGGGCTGGGATCTAGAAATCCAATGCCTAAAGATTTTGATGTGGGGGAAAATGGGAGTGCCCCGAGAAAACCCACTTTCACAGGACAGGCGCCGAAAGTTTTGCCTGTCGTGTGCCCTGTACCGGGAAAAAAAGGAATTCATGTTAATGACATGGATTTTATTTATCTAGATTCTTTGTTGAGTGGATTGTGATTCTTGAAATATGTTGTAAGGTGATATGTATTTTGTTGGTGCACTTGATAATTTGTGAAGTGATGCCGTTAGTTTGTTTCTATTTTCTGCTTTTAGATAATATTTGAGAGAAAGTTCTGTTATTCTATCTCTTATAGTTGGTAAATTGCTAATTTGGTGTAGATAATTTGTTGGCGTAAATGATGGTAGCTAAATGCAGTTTTTAATATTCTGTTTTGTTGCACTTGAATTTTCTGGAGTGTGTTGTTTGACATATTGTATGTTACTTGACATCCGTACTCTATTAGTGGACGGATGTAAGCCTTGTATATTTGTATAATGGTGTTCGGTGCGCATTTCGATTGTTTACCAGTTATAGTCTTTAGATATGAAACCTTTTCTGATTGATGAGTGTATATTGTTTATGTGTTTTTCCATGTTAGTTTTGTGTCGAAAGTGACGCCAAGGAATGTGATGTTTTTGCTTATGTTAATGGTTGTGTTTCCAAGTGATAGTTTTATTTTTCTAGATTTTTCTTTGCTTCTTTAGTTTTCTATAGAAGGTGATTGCTTGTATTTTTGTTGGATTTAACACGACTCTCCACTTGTTGCTCCATGTTGAGACGTTGTTTAATGATTCTTGTACGCGAGACATGGCCATTACTAGGTTTCTGGAGGTGCTCCAGATTGTGATGTTGTCTGCGTATTGTGAATTGTGTGTATGTTAGATTTGGAAAAGGTATGTCACTAACGAAAATTATGTATAGAAGTGGAGAGAGGACTGATCCTTGGGGCACTCCTGCCGTTATATTAAATAATTTGGATATAGTTTTGTTGACTTTTACTTGTGCTGTTCTATTGGTTAAGAAATTTGAAATCCATTTGACTATCGTGGGATTTATTTGTAGGTGATTTAGTTTGTATATGATGACGTTGTGCCAAACGCTGTCGAATGCTTTTTTGACATCTAGGAATACCCCGATGGTTACTTGATTGTTGTTGTAAGCTTTGTAGATTGATTCGGCGAGTCGTGTGAGGTGATCTGTTGTTTGTCTATTTTTTCTGGAGGCATTTTGAGATTCTGGAAGGATGTTGTTTGATTCGCAAAAATGGAGGAGACAGTTGGAGATAATTCTCTCCATCAGTTTGCCAAGGCAGCTTAACAGACTGATGGGGCGGAAATTATCTGGATTTGTTCTATTAGTTTGTTTCTTGGGGATCGTTGTTATGATGGCTTTTTTCCACGTGTCAGGGTAATACCCGGTCGCTAGTGAAATGTTCATGATGTTTGTGAGTTGTTGTAGTAGGAGAGTGGAGCTTTTTTTCAGAATAATATTTGGTATTTGGTCATGTCCGGGGGAAGTGTTCTTCAAGTTTTTGATATTAATTTTTAGTTCGGTTATGGTTATTTTTCTATTGATTGTTAGTATGCTTCTAGTGTCTCGCTAGGGAATTCTGGTGAGAATGAAGCTTGGTTTGTATTTATGTAGTTGTTGACATGGTGTTGGTGTTGTGTGTCGAAATCTACTGAGTTTAAATCGCTAAAAGAGGATTTGTAATAGTCAGCTAATAAGTCAGCTTTCTCTTCGTCCGTCCTTGCGATTTTATTGTTGTGTGTGATATGTTGTAGCATGTGATTTGTGTTTTTGTCTGAAGCAATACTCTTGAATTTTTTCCAGAATTCTTTTGGATTGTTCTTGGTTTTTTCTAAGTTTTTACAGAAGTTATGCCAATTGTTTTCTCTGACTTTTTAATTTCTTGTTTAATTTTTGTATTTTTTCTATTGATTTCTGTTTTAATGTGTGGATCGCGTGTGACGTAGTGTGTTCGTCTTAATTGTCTGCGTTTGATTATTAGTGCGTGAATTTCTGGTGTTAGAGTCCATTGAATAAGTGATTGTTTTCTTTTTGATTTAGGAATTGTGTTTTTTATGGCTTTCTTTATGGCTTCTGTAATTTGATCAACATAGTTGTCTAGTTCTGTTTTGTTATTTACATGTTCGATTGGATGGGGTAGGTATGAGTCCAGAGAGGCATTAAAAGTGAGCCAGTCTGTTTCAGTGTAGGTGTATGCGGAAGGAGTCACGTACGCCACAACAGGGTGGCGCGGGTGAATCATACATGACATGGGGAAGTGGTCACTGGTGATTTCATCATGCACTTTAAAGTTAGATATTCTGTTAACCATGTCCTTGGGTGCGATGATGAAATCGAGTACATCGTATGAGCCGTTAGCGGCTGAGAAGTGTGTAGGTTTATTGTCGTTAATTAAGTGCATTTTATTGCTAGAGATAAAATTTTTTATGCACGATCCTCTGCGTGTGTCTCTGTTACCCCTTAATTCTGTGTGCGGTGAATTAAAATCTCCAATAATAATTGGTTTGGGTTTACGATTAACACATTTTTGAAGGAAGTTAATGTCGATATCTTTGGTTGGTCAGCAATATATGGCTAGAATCGGAATAGTTAGCCGGTTGTTAAAGTGTATATTACAAAAAATGGTCTCATTAATGTTAGATTTAAAGGAATCTTCTATCGAGATTAAATGCGATATTTTCGTACTAAAGTAAGCTATTATACCTCTGTTGTTTTCTGAGTGAGGTATGCTGTGTGTGATGAACGGGGATTGTGGTGTTTTGTTTCTCTGTGCAAAGTGTTTCTGAAACGATGATTATGTTGGCGTTTATATGTTTGTTTATGTTGTATATTTCTATCCCTTTGTCTTTGAGATTTCCTTGGCAGTTGATGTGTAAGATTTTAATGTGTTGTATCATTGTGTTGTTTTATTTCCCTTGCATAAATTTTGAGTGAAAGATGGTGTGGTTTGAAGTGAAAAAGGTTAAAATAATAACTTGCAAGGCTGCAAACAGCCTTGAGTGACTCGTGCCTCGATTCGAATGAGGGGAGATCACTCAATTCTATCAGCATTGCGACCAAGTTTGTGGTGAAATCTGTGGGGTTGAATGCTTGTGTTGTTTTCGGGCGTGTTACGTCCGCGTAAGTACGTGTTGGTTGAGGTTGAGAGTGTTTGATTTTCGAGTCAGCTGGAGTTTGTAGTAAAGGTTGTTTGGTGATGTGGGTGCCGTGGTTTTGATTATTGTTGTTCGTGGTTTTGAAAAGGAATCTGTTGCGTATTTGGGGCAGCCTTTGTAACTGACTGCGTGGGGCCCTGACAGTTGGCGCATCTCACTTGGTTACGCTCGTTAGGACACTGAGCGACCTCGTGAGATCCGCCACATCTAACACATCTGTCCTTGGCCATACAATTAGTTTTTGTGTGTCCGAACCGTTGACATTTGTAACATTGGATAATGGGTTTTTGGTGTGTTTTTTCTGGTTCGGTCGTGTGTCTTTTGAAAAATAAAAGCAACCGTTTTTAATAATTTGTCCTGATCGTCTTTTTTGTTGACGGTTACCTTGATCAGTGGCGTTTTTGTTTCGTTCTGAATGAGATAATTCTGTTTGATGATACAATGTCGAAGCCTTGAGTTATTAGTTCGTCAGTGATTTCATGATCTTCAATGTCGAAATCGACACCTCTGATAATGACTGTTAGTTTTGGTGTAGTAATAGTGGCTTGAACTCCAAAGGCATCCTTGGGCCAGTGGGCCAAAATATGTGAAAACTCTTGTGGTTCAGAACATTTAAGCATGATTCTTCCATTAGGAAGACGTTTGATGTCTTTAAACTGAATGCCCGGGTAATAGGCCCTCAGTTGTTTGACAATCTGTGGGATGCGTGTTGTGTTTTTTACTCCTTCGATGAACAGAGTTGGGATTCTGTAGTAAGGAGAATCGTGTGTTTGTGTGACAGTGGTGGTGTTCTTAGAATTAGTGGCGATGGTGGTGTTGTTAGTATTCAGGTTATTTTGGTTAGAACAAGTGGCTTTGTCGTCATTAACATGGGTTACGTTGTTAACACTTTGATTTTTAGTACTATTAGTAGCGTCGTTAAGGTTAAGGTTAGTAGAATTGTCAGAAACTATACTTACCATGTCCTTTTTCTTCTTCAGCCTCCTCTTGTTTGATGTCTCGTTTGTTTCTTGAAATTCTCGTCTCGGTGATTCTTCAGCTCCTGAGTGTTCGCTTTCAGAACTCTCAGTTGAACTACTCAGTGATTCTGAGGCTGGTCCTTCGATTGCTTTGTTCAGTATTTCCATTATCTCTTCGTTCGAAAGGGCTTTTCCGTTGGATAGTGCTGCTATCTTCCTTCGCTTCATCTTGTTTTACTAGTCCTGATAAGGACTAAGGGCTAACCTTTTTGAGTAAAACTTTATGCACTTCAACGAATACCTAGTCTTCAATGTACTTGTCTCGCAGCTCTTGACTTACACGTCTGCTCTGCTTGACGGCGACCTTGCCTGAGGAGTACTTTCGTATTGTTGTATTTATACCGTTTGTTGATCACTTTCTTTTACAAATATGTGACCGTCTGTCCAGTAACAAAAATCTCCTTATAAACATCATGTGTCTACTACCATCAGGATCTATCACAGAACAGTCAGAACCTACAGCACAACAATTTAATCAAATTAAAGAGTTGGTCAAAATATTCAAGGCTGACATTGACAGCACTTCACTCGCTGCAGTAGGTGAACTTAGGGTTTGGTACAAATCACTTGTGAACAACAGACCAAAAAAATGTCCTAGATGCATATGCAATGTGCAATGCAGAAATGTTCCCAGTCATTTCTATACTGTTGAAAATATTTGCCACGCTGCCTGTGTAAACGAGCTCACTCGAGCGTTCGTTTTCAACTCTCAGAAGACTCGAAACGTATTTGAGAAATACCACCACTGAAGATCGATTGAATGGCCTGGCCTCATTCACCGTGATATTAAAGTTGAACCAAACTGTGCTGTAGATGTCCTGGCAAGAACGAACAGGCGTTTGAGCCTTTCATAGATATTCGATTGTATTTCTCTAGTTCTGACAAAACTTGCTGTATTAAAAGTGTGTTCTATCAGAAATTTGCATTTGACCATTTGTTGTGTGTGAAATTATCTGCCATGCAATCACGGATCTTTATGAAACTTCACAGGTGGTAACTGAACTTGTCTAAAAAGCTTGGGTCCATGGTGGGGTTTAACCCCCAACACCCCCCTTGGCTACGTCCCTGTTTGGTAAAGATGATAAAGCCATATCATTCTACATAATGATATAAACAAAGTTACTTCTGTTTCGTTAGCTCACTGTGTTACTGAGATCAGCAGTGTAAGAAGTACTGGAGATCTGATCAAACGAGTAGCTTGTCATCAGTGTAAGTTCTTGTTTTAAAAACAATTTCCGTTTTTTTTAATCCTTTTTAAAGAATGTATTTGACACTAGTTATCTGAGACTACCTACGTTAATAGAACACAAACACAATTATTTTACCTAGTCAGCAAAGAAAAGCTGAAAACAAATAGGTACAATATAGAAATCAGCTTCAAGTTTTAAATATATTATATTGTTAATTTGTTATATTTCTAACTGCCCTAGAGTTTTAACCACTTTATTTAAAAAATGCTACGACCTTCTAACTGAATTTCAGACAATTTTCAAACTATAAAATACATAAGATTGGCTCACTGTCAAAGCAGATGATTGTTAGGGTTAACAATACGTGGATAGGCTGTTTCGGATGTGTTGTATAAGATATAACCTTTTACTAGTCTTGGAAGACTTTACAATGAACGTTCATGAACTGCTTAATGCATTTGAAACTAAATTAGTAAATGTGAAACATTTTGACCCGATTTATGATGTAATAAATATTGATGAATAAGGTGAGAGTGAATATTTGCATCTGAACGAAACGTATGTTGATATCTCACCTGAGTCCAGTATGAAACACTTGAAATAAACGTGAAAAACAAAGAGATCACCACAGTATATTCACCAGCCAAAGAATTCATCGGTCAAACAAATAAAATATTTCTATTTCATTATCCGATTGTCGTATAACAAGACTGTTCACACTATTATGTCAAAAAATTCGTAAAGAAGTATAATAAACACTGAAAAACTCTGTTCCTGACCAGACAGTTGATGAATGTACAAACCTACCTAACATGACTTCTTTGCCAGTTTTTAACACTTATCATTGGTATTTAAGTTACAAGCCTACTAAACATGACTTCTTTACTTGTTCTTAACACTTTTAATTGCTATTTAAATTACAATCTTAACCCACATGACTTCTTTACTTGTTCTTAACACTTTTAATTGCTATTTAAATTACAATCTTAACCCACATGACTTCTTTACTTGTTCTTAACACTTTTATTGCTATTTAAATTACAATCTTAAACCACATGACTTCTTTACTTGTTCTTAACACTTATAATTGCTATTGAGATTACAAACCTACCCAACATGTCTTCTTTACTTGTTCTTAACACTTATCATTGCTACTTAAATCACAAACCTTCCCAGCATAATTTATTTGTTTGTTTTTAACACTTATTATTGCTATTGAAATTACAAACCTACCCAACATGTCTTCTTTACTTGTTCTTAACACTTATCATTGCTACTTAAATCACAAACCTTCCCAGCATAATTTATTTGTTTGTTTTTAATACTTATTATTGCTATTGAGATTACAAACCTACCAAACATGTCTTCTTTACTTGTTCTTAACACTTATAATTGCTATTGAGATTACAAACCTACCCAACATGTCTTCTTTGCCGCTTTTTAACACTTATCATTGGTAATTAAATTACAAACCTACCCAACAATTTAATTGTTTTAAACACATATGTCTTGTTTGATTGCAATAAGCGATTCTCACACAATACTTTACTTGCCCCAAATGATCCAGAATATATTTGAGTAGTTATAATTTCTCGAGAAAAGTGCGAACAGTTGAAATACTTTACGCTTGTTCTCATTAGCATTTTAGTTTATAACAAATATTATTATACCATACATTGTTTTAGTATTGGAGTTTATCCAAAAATTAGAATCAACCGTCTTCGTTTCTTTCGTGATATTCACAAACTTGTACACTGAAATTCTAATTATTTAATACATTAATCAATTCTTTAGCAAAACATGCGAATTGATTGTTAATACTAGAAATAAACGACCTTATAACACCAACATGTTGACTGTATTTAATAACATACTCAACTTTTCACTTTATAACTTCTTCAGGAGAGTTCACCAAAACTTAAACAGACACTATGTAGAAATTGTATACCGATTGTTTTACTTATTTACCTAATTCTTGAAAATCAATAAGTGACTAGATTATGGATATAGTGTTAAAAGTATTATAGGCCTAACATAACGTTTTATGACAAGTATAATGAACTACCAAGGCCTTTGTTATTACCATCTGGAATAACGTTTACGAACTAAGAAAAATATTTATTACGTAAGAACTGAAACATACAGTACTCAGGTGTGTTCCAGTAGTAATAACTGAAACATACAATACTCATGTGTATTCCACTAGTAACAACTAAAACATACAGTACACGCTAACCTGTGGGCCACGTTTTACCCAGTTAACGTGTTGATGTTATGATAAGTACCATACATCTATAAATATTTTTATTTATTTCTTATGTTGGATCAAGGTGACCCTCCAAAACGTTCTTTCGCGACATTTACAGTCCATGTCCAATATTCTAATGACCAGAACCCAAACCTGAGTATAAAAATACACAGCTCCGGAAAACCTTAACAAGCACGTTTCTCAATTCGTTTTTGATTGTTTTATGTGGTGATTTGAAACATAAGCCACAGTTTAGTTTAAATGGTCTGAATAAAATATTGACGAGTAAATTATTTCCTTAAAGTACTGGGATGATAGAAATTACCACAAAAATACATTAATATACATACTATATATATATGGGGGTATTTAACTCGGATAGCTCTTTTTTATCAATTTCTGTTACATAATTTTTGTTTTAATTTTAAATAAGGCCTATGAAAGTAACGAATAAAGACCAGATATTTAATCTCCCAATAGTAATTTTCTACTGGAAAAAATGTTACCAGATTAATTCGATCAAGCCCAATAGGCCCGGCATGACCACGTGGTTAGAGCGCTCGACTCGCATTCTGAGGGTTGCGGGTTCGAATCCACATTATGCCGTACCTAATTTAGCAACTCTTGGGCTATTCTTTAACAAATGTATAGTGGGATTGACCGTTAAATTATAATGCCCTTTCAACCGTGAGTTCTTTATAATGTGACGATCAATCCCACTCTACACTGGTAAAAGAATAGCCTAAGAAGAGTTGGTGGTAGGTGGTGATGACTAGCTGCTTTCCCTTTAGTATTACACTACTAAATTTGTGTTTGCTGTGATGGGTATTCGAACCCGCGACTCTCAAAATGGAGTCGATTACTCCTGATACGCAAAGCATTGAACTTTTATTATTATAATTGGAAACTTCATTCGCTAATGAACACAGCAACCATTAAGAACAGCGAGAACTAATTAAAAACATTATCTAGGTTTGATCACGCACGTACTTCTGTGTAAGGAACGAAATTGTGATTAGTTAGTTTAGTAAGTTCGCAATAGAATATTAAGATATAACGTCCCCACGGCTGAAAGGGCGAGCATGTTTGGCATGACAAAATCATAGGAACTTTGGTAAAAATTAACGACGTTTTTTATTACAATCAGAAAAATTTCTATCATAAACACCAAGATGTAATTTGTAAAATTCTAAAAATGACTTCTTAGCAAATAGCTACACTTTTAATTAAAAAAATTCTCATACGGTCAGTTTTTGTCACGAAAATTAAGCCACAGACGAGTTTTTCTTTTCCTACCCACAGACGGCGCTCATGCCGAGCTAGATGCTGTCGTATGTAGTCATAAAGATGACTTATTTGCTCCTTCAAAAGAAATTACAGAATTTTATTTTGATGTGATTCCAGGCTTTCCTGCAATTTCCATGTCAGACCATCATAAAATTCTCAAGAAATCAAATGAAAGGAAACAAATGAATAATTAGACGTTTTGTTGAAAACGATAATAAAAGTTTGTTTAAATCATGATATCACAACCTTATGTAATTCCACTGTAAACGCCTGTTTTTGGAGTTTATAAACATAAACAGGTAAATGAGAATTTTACCAGTGTATTTATTCAATGGATAATGAATAAGTAACGAAGATATGAAATACCAAAATAACGTAAACAACGTTGAAGCTTTGCTTGTTAAATCAAATATTAATTGTGCTATGTTTAATTGGTTAATTTTTAGATTTCATGACATCGAGTACACGAACATGTCAATAGAATGGTAACTAGTCGATTATTTCTACCGAATCGAGTACACGAACATGTCAATAGAATGGTAACTAGTCGATTACTTCTACCGAATCGAGTACCCGAACATGCCAATAGAATGGTAACTATTTGATTATTTCTACCAAATTAACTTATCTTTACTGGATGGTTGATATTTTAATCGCTTTTACCGTTAACTAATTTAAAAGACATAATATAGATCTCATTTCTATTTAATTTAAGATAAAATTAGAATAATGAAACTGCCGAATCTGACACGTTAATAACTATTACTAAATGCCAGCGTGTTAAAGGGATTCTAAAGCACACAGAGATATAAATAACGACAAAATACAATTTTGTAACTTATTTTAAAAAGGAAAATAAAGGTGCAACTTACAATACCTCGTATGATGACTTGCATGATTCCATTGTCGAAGCACTCATTACCCTGCTACTGGTGTTCTGCCAGGAAGAAGTAAGAAAATTGTAAAACTGACACAAACAACAACCTGCTTTTAATTAATTAAATTTGCCATTTCCTGTATAAAACAAATTGTACGAAAATTACTGTTATCTTAGCATTAATAGAGTATCTTAAGAATAGTACAGTATGTTATAATGTTCACTTCTGTTCTGAAATGTTCAGGGGAAAGTCTTACGGCAAGAAGAATCGAGTTTTGATAACTCTGGTAAGCAAAACACACGTAACTCAATGTGCAGCTGTGCGGTAAACAACAGACAAACCTTATTTTGAAATGTTTTCACTTTGGCGCAACATTGTTTGGTTTTTCTTTTTCTGTAGATGTTTACACCGTGTAACACACGACTGCGTGGTCTGCTTGTTTGCTTTGAATATCGCGCAAAGCTTCACGAGAGCTAACGCAGATAGCCGTCCATAATTTAGCAGTGTAAGGTTAGAGCGAAGGTCATCACCACCCACCTCCAACTCTTTGGCTACCAAGAGATTGTAACATTATAACGCCCCTACAACTGAAAGGATGAGCATGTTTGATGGAACAGGGACTCGAACCTGCGACCCTCAGATTTCTAGTGCAGTACCTTAAACACCTAGCCATCTCGGACCCTTCAAGAAAGCATAGGTGGCAGTTTTTAAAATTAACAACTAAGGTTGTAATAATATGAAAACTGAGAAAAGCCACAGAGCTAATGGAGACGAAAAAGTTAATATAGTTAAGACAGTAATTATTTCTGGTATATTAAATAGA
Source organism: Tachypleus tridentatus (assembly GCF_004210375.1). Taxonomy (NCBI): domain Eukaryota; kingdom Metazoa; phylum Arthropoda; class Merostomata; order Xiphosura; family Limulidae; genus Tachypleus; species Tachypleus tridentatus. The sequence continues at coordinate 104,994,325 of NC_134828.1, forward strand.
TGGACTGCCGAATAACTAATAACACTTAATTAATAGCAATAGTCCAGTTTATTCTTCTGCTTCTGTATGAACGTAGGTTCACTACGGTGAATAAAGTGCGATTTAAAACATGATATATACATGTTACACTGTCATAAGAAACCCAATGTTGTTGTTTTGGTTTACTATTCTTGCTCATAGGTCCTCCATGGGGGCAGCAGTTAGTCTACGAATTTACAACATTAAAACCAGGGAGTCGATTCTCCTGATGTGGCTTTGCTATAAGAAAAAAAACAACACACTCACGCACACAAACACATACATTTATCTAGAGTTACTGTTGTGAAGTGGAATTCTTCTAAACTAGTAAAACTCAGTGATCAGTTATGATTCGAAGGGTATATTAGGTTTCAGCTTTATTATATTAAGTATACGAATCTACGTAAAATATTTTCTCAACCCAAACGAGCCGTTTTTACATATATATTTCCACTTTTTGTTGCTGATGTGCAGCCCAACAGGTGGCAGTAGGTGTTATTGACTGGTTGCTTGCCTTTTAGTCTATCACTCTAGATAGCGCAGATGGTACTCGAGCTTTGTTTAAAATTCAACAATAAATAACATTAAATAATAAGTACATTACGAATTAATGGAATTATTTATTCATTTTATATAATAAAATTTTACGTCACATTCCTCAAAAATTTGTATTTTTTATATTATAATATGTTAATTTTGATTTGCAAAAGAAGTTCAGTTTGGTTTGAATTTTGCGCAAAGTTATACGAGGGCTACAGTGCATAACGAAGTTTTTGCTTCTTGAACGCTGTTGGATGTTCCCTATAAATTTTTGGCTGCTGATCACGAAAATCACATCCAAATTTACCCATCACGTACAGTTTCATCGAAATCTTCAGTTTTGTCATGTTTTTTCTTATATTTGTGTCCAAAAATTTTCGTTTCTGTAAGAGACCTATGAAAAATGTTTTGTGCAGTCTGGGCATATCCAGGCATGAAATCAGGCCAGGTTGGAAGCTGTTCTGTGGAAGTATGCAGCCCAGAGCCAGCTTGACACTGTCTCAACAGGCTATAAAAGTGGCTTGCATACACAGATGCTGCTCATTGGATTAATATAGACCTTATAGTGTGTACGTATTGTTTCAGAATATAGCATTGCCTCAGTAGCACTGTAACAAGTAAGTTAGATGTTATAGACGTTTTGCAGGACGATGGTGTCGGTCAATATGCCTCATCAATGTCGTAACAGCCGCTACACATTCTGCTATATTTGTGGCGAGTATACACTTGTTCATCAGAGATGCTCAATGAATGCTCTTGTGAAGAAATCATATCATCTGTACTTCGGCTGTAAAATTGGTGATCAAGACCAGGAATGGATGCCTGACATTTGTTGTGCGACATATGCTGTCTGTCTGATAGCTTGGCTCAGAGGCAATCGAAAGACAATGCCGTTTGCTGTCTCGATGATATGGCAAGAATAGAAAGACCATGTGACGAACTGTTACTTCTGTTTGACTTATGTGTCTGGTTTCTCTGTCAAAAACAAGAAGTCAATTGAATACCCTAATCTGCCTTCAGCAATAAAACACGTGCCACATGACGACAATCTTCCCATTCCGAACCCACCAGAGGAATGAACCTTAGACGAACCAGATGAAGAAACTTCAATGCAGGGAACTGGCAGTGACACTGATCCGGATTTTGAACCGTGCTCCTCAGGCGATCCACATCTCATAACACAGTCAGAATTAAACGATCTGGTCAGAGATTTGGGTCTTTCAAAAGCAAAAGCTGAATTGGTGGGTTCGAGACTGCAGGAATGGTGTTTGTCGTCACCAGGTACGAAAATCACTGTTGTCGAAGCCGCCAAGATGATATTACCAAATTTTTTGCACAACTTGACAGTCTCTGTTTCTGTGTTGACATTGTTTTCAGCTTTGGGTTGTAACCATGACCCGCAAGAGTGGCGTCTCTTTATTGATTCATCAATGTTAAGCCTCAAAGCTGTTCTGTTACACAATGACAACGTTCACCCTTCAATACCTGTTGGCTATGCGACACACATAAAAGAAACCTACGAGAACATGGAAATGTTGCTGAATCACATCCAGTACAGCAAGTACAACTGGAATATTTGTGGAGATCTGAAAGTCGTTGCTCTGTTACTGGGACTGCAGCTTGGCTATACAAAGTACTGTTGTTTCATCTGTGAATAGGACAGTCGTGCCATAGAGTCACATTGTTCTAGACAGAGCTGGCCACTCCGTAAAAAGTTTGTTCCAGGACAGAAAAATGTGGCGCATGAATCGTTTGTCGACCCAGCAAAGATTTTTTTGCTTCCTTTTCACATAAAATTGGGACTTATGAAGAATTTCGTGAAAGTAATGAACAAAGAAGGTAAAGGTTTTCTTTAATTAAGACAGATGTTCCCAAAAATAACTGAGGCCAAGATCAAAGAGAGCATTTTTATTGCCCCTCAGATCAGACATGTTATGAGTGACAAGCAGTTTGAAGATCTGTTAGTTGGGCCGGAAAAGATTGCCAGGAAAGACTTCAAAGGCGTTGTTGACAATTTTCTTGGCAATAACAGAGTTCCACATTACAATCAGCTGGTAGACAAACTTCTCAAAGCATACAAAACAATGAAGTGCAACATGTCACTCAAGATTCATTTCCTCCACTCACACTTGGACTTCTTCGCTGCAAACCTCGGTTCTGTTAGTGACGAACACAGTGAAAGGTTTCACCAGAACATTGCTTCAATGGAAAACAATATCAGCGCAACTGGAATCCGTCAATGCTTGTTGACTACTGTTGGACACTGCAATGTGATGCACCGGATATTGAATACAAACGATAATCAGGAGCAAAACACTTTAAATTATGTTGAACTTAATAGCATATTAGAAACATAAACACAATTAAATACGTTATTGCTGGTAAACAGTTAACTGTCTATTTCTCAGGGTTCCTACTGATGAAGCAAAACCAAAACTATATTTGTGCATACTCACCAGGTACCTGTCACAATCAGCAAAATGTTTTGCTTCCTGAAAGCTGTCTCTAATTTAGCAGTGTAAGACTAGAGTGAAGGCAGTTAGTCTTCACCACCCACTGCCAACTCTTGGGCTACTCTTTTACCAATGAATAGTGGGATTAACCATCACTTTCTAACACTTCCATGGCTGAAAGGGCGAGCATCTTTGATGTGATGGGGTTTCGAACCTGTAACCCTCGGATTAAGAGTCGAGTACCTTAATCACATGGCAATGCTGGGCCCGCTCACGAAGTCCCACCTCTGATATATTAACTGCCTTAATGCTAAATATTAAGTTTATATTCATTATATTTACAAAATATAATTTTTTTTGAGTGCTATGTTGTTCTATATTTAAAATGATATTAATTTTTACTATATCCCTCAGTGGCAGAGTGGTATTTCTGCAGACTTACCTTAGTAGAAATTGAGTTTTGATACCTGTTGTGGGTGAAACACAAATAGTCCATTCCGTAGCACTGTGCTTAACAACAAACAAACGTTGTTATTGTAGCTAACCATTGCATAAGAATTGTAAAAACGTACCAGTTTGGCAAATATATGTCATATCTACTGTCCTGTGGTTCACTGATAAGTCTGAGAGCTTATGATGTTAAAAATCGACTTCAGACAGCCCCTATGGGCAGAACAAATGTTCAGTTTTGAGCTTAACAACAAACAAACAAAAATAATAAAAAAAACAAAAAACAGTGTATCTAGCTGATAAAAGAACCACAACTTGAATATATTCTGTAAAGTTGTTACAAAGTCCTGTCAGTACTTATATATATATATATATAATGTTTCTAACTGGAAAGTTAAAATATTCTCATCTGTATGTCGTATGGAAACATTTTATCACATGTGCAGTTTACCTTCCCCTCACTGAACAGATAAAATAGAAAATGTCTTTCCTTGTATACAAATTGGATTATGGAAAAAATGCATAGAAAAATGATGCATACTGGATTTATATCACAGTTGCAGGACTATTGTTAAGATACATAACTGTCAGACAAAACATAATCAGACATACTATGATGGTGTGTTGAGGCTCCAAAATCATTTTAATATAACATATTCAGCCTCTTTATAAGTGTATATATGCATTTTTAGCATTTATATATATAGATACACACACTTGTTTGTATTTTTTGTTCACAGTTAGCAATGATCCAATTCTCAAACTTTTTTTTTGTATCACTCTAACAGAGAAGACAATGTTTGGCTAACAATGAGAAAAAAATATGTATTACTGGGAAGGCAAGGCCAGGAAGCTGAAACATTTAAGTACTTATTCTGTTGTATGTATTTAAGGTCATATGATATGTGGTAATTATTTATGAGTGCACATATGGAATTATGAGAATTTGATAAACTTCCTATAAAAGTTACAGATGCTTTACTCCTTAAAAAGGTTCTTAATTCTGAGCTCATATGCTGTCACCTCACTGAGCTTACAAATGAGACAACCACACAGACAAAGTTCCAACTGTGGAAAGAAAATATGGGAAAAAAAAAAAAAGAAATTGAAAAGCTATATCTCAAGAGCTGACAGGTCTGAAAGAAAAAATTGAGGGATTATTTTTGTCATGTAAATCTAAATATGTTCAGTAAAAAAAATATATCAAGTAATTTCTAACATAGATAATAAAACTGTTTGTTGAACAGATTGTATGATTGTTACAAGAGTGGTAACTGATTTTGAATGGCTGATAAAATTAAGTTATATCTTTTAAACTTGGAATATTTATGTGAAGTGTGGTAATTCTAGAAAAAATAACAAACAAACAAGTGGAATAAGTATTGGTAAAAGTATGTAAGTTTGTATTTGAAAATCACAAAGTGAACCAGTTTGTGGAAATTACAGTGATTTTTTTTCAGACTGCTGCACGAGGAACAACAAAAGTAAAATGGGTTCAGTTAATAAAATGCACAAAACAAAGATGATGTTAAACTGTGTAAAGGAAGGGAACAACTGTTCAAATTCAAAGAATAATAGTTTATTTTGGATATTCATTCAAAGCTATATGTGCTATACACCACTCATTTTTGAACTGACAGATTAGTAAGGAAAACAGTGACTGTAGTCAACATTGTCAATTTTTGAATAGAGGAATTTTGGCTGTCACTGTTCTATACACCCATAGACAAAAACACACAGCACTATTTTTTATTACAATGGAATGCAAACCATGGACTCTCGCAAATTCACAATCCTGCATAATAACCACTAGGTCTAGTCTAGCCTAAAGAATAACAGCAGGTTAGACAATGAATCTGAGGATCCATGGTTTGCATCTCATTGCTGCAGAGAAACTTATTAAAACTTCACACAAATATACCATCTGAATGTTTTTTTTTTCACAGATGAGCTACAGCTAGAGAAAATTCTAATAAAAGCTTAAATCATTTATGCATGCAAAAATATTTAGTACTCAGCACAATAAATAATTTAAAACAAATTGGTATACTTTAGAAAATAAATTTCAAAACTTGCTTACCTGCAGCTTCTTTAGATTCAAGTTGGTAAGTGGGGTGGTCTGTCTTTACTTAGTTCAAATAAAGGTACTTTTTCACTGGCTATTGAAAACTGTTAGAAAAGGAATTATGAAAACAGTCTTCATGGGATGATGTTCAAAGTACATATATAGATTCTGACTTAAGTATGTAAGTAGATTAATTCTTTATACATGTATTTGTAATAAGTTATGGCTCATTTACATAAGCACGTGGAATGCAAAAGAATATATGAAAAGAAACTGAAGTTTATAAAATTCAAAATAGTTTTATACTGTTTAGGTTAACTGTACTTTATTAAAAACAGTGTTCAAAAGGTCAACTCGAGTGCTGAGATTATGTTCTATTATTCAACATTATTTCGATAATATGTTAAGATTTTGTAATAAATGGTGGGGTCAATCACAGCCAAAGCATCTTGATGTATTTTCCAATACTGCATATGAATTTTGGCTACCAAGACCATATTTAAGCAGAACAAAGGCCCAAAAAGTCTATTGGAGTTGCACCTTAGGATGTGATAAGCATGTATTGAAGAGTATTACTGCAATTTCAATTTCTTTGGCCATCTTTCTCCAAGAAACAGCATCAATTTCAAGGCATAACTGGAAACATGTTAACTTGTAGCTTGTCAGCCTTCATGAGCCTCAAATCCTTAATTATTATCTGTCAACAGTACTAGGAAATGCACGTATCATGATAGCTTTCTCTGTATGTCAAAGTATTCTCTATTCTCTTTTGTAGCAATCACCTTCATTTCATGTATGAAGACACTGCTGTGGATTACGTTTTTTGGAACATGTTGGTGTCTTAAAGGCTGATAACAAGTTTTTTCCAAGGAGATCACTGAAGATTTAAGCCTTTCAAATATCATGTGCTTTGTCTCTACATTATTTATAAAGTTCACTGTATGAATTCTTATCTTCCCAAAGACCTTATGTACTCCTCCAGCAACAAGTGTTATATGTGGCAGCGTTTCACTGTCGATTGGTAAGAAATTCACCCTGAACCAAACATACAGATGATAATGTGCTGTGTTGCCAGTAATCTCATGGCTGACATTTATTAGTGCATACCATTGAATTAGTAAAAATAACTCAATTCTTGAAAATATGAGCAGTTGATAAAAATATATAATTATAGAACTAAGGAAAAGAAAGCCAAATGTCAAACGTTTTTACCAAACATTCACAAATGTTTTATTTCCGAGTACAACAGTTTTATCTGTAAAGACATTGTCAGGTACAGACAGAAACAGTCTGTAAAATATGTAACCTAAACCAAGTGCTAAAAACTGATCAAAAACCAACAACAGATTTCCTAAGATTCAATTCCAAATATTGTCATACTTTATTCTAGTTTGTAAACTAAATTATATTTTATACTGATTTTTGTCACCATGGATAACATTAGTATTCTTGTATGAGTTTAAGCTTGGTTACAATACAGAGACAGCAATGTGTAATATCATTAATGCATTTGGTGATAGTACAGCATTGGTTTAGATTTCACTTTGGTGTGACAAGTTTTTTAAATATAGACCTCTAGGCCATCCTTAGACACAATTAAGAAGGAAGAATTTGAGGCCTTAGTTGAATAAGATACCCACCAAACTGTAAGAGAACTTGCTGACATTATTAAAATTTCCCAACATCTTAGAGCAACTGGTAAGGTGTAAAAGCTCAATAAATGGGTACCTCGGGAATTAATTGAAAACCATCAAATAACAAGTTAAAATTTGTTCTTCACTCCTTATTCCCTCCAAAAAAAAAACACATGTTTCTCTATACAATTGTCACCTGTGATGAAAACTGGATTCTTGACAACCATCAACAACAATTTAGACAGTGGCTTGGCTATGAAGAAGCACCAAAACCAACTGTTCATCCTAAGAAGTTTATGGTCAGTGTGTGATGATTGTCAGCAACTGTGATCCATTATTCATTCTTAAACAATGGACAAACAATAACAGCAGAAACATGCTATTGTGAACATGGAATTATGCTTCAAAAGTTGTCATGAAAATATCCAGCATTAGTCAATGGTAGTGGACCCATACTGTTTCATGACAATACTCGATCTCATGTCTCACACATTACTGTCTAAAACCTAAACAAATTTCAATATGAAACTTTACCTCATCCACCACATTTATCAAACCTTTCCCCTACAGATTATCTCTTTTTTAAAAGATTTGGAAATTTTTTTAATGAAAAAAACATTTGCAAACCAAACGTCAATTACAGTACCTTCGAAGACTTCACTACATCAAAGGACATCCAACTCTTTAAATACGGCATTTATAAACTTGCAACTCGCTGGCAGAAGTGTATTGGATCTAAAGGAGCTTATTTTGATTAAATAATTTAAAAGAAAATAAGATGGACTTATTTCACATTTTCCTTTAAAAATCTGACATTTCATATACAACAGCCTGATATTTTGAATCAACTGTGAGTTGCATTGTAAGTTAGATGAAATAATCAAAGTTGATCTCAAATATTACTATCTATTATATATGATTAACACTAACAGTGGCTGGATTACACATTTAACTTGATTCAATAATTATCTGACAACAATCAAGTGAAACACACAAAATACCAGAGGTGTACAATTCTATTAGAACTTAAAACTTTTATTCACATTAATTCTATTAGGAAATTCTCTACTTTTAAACACATTTTTATTCCACAAGTTTTGATTCCAAAAATATTAATCCTTTGAAATATTCTTTTTAGAACATACTCTAATAATATTTGTACAATTACACGTATGCCACAGAATGAGTAACATCCAACATTAATTATTTTCAAAGTCACTCAAATAGTATTTAAATTGGGTTTTAGTAGTAGTATTTTTATAGCTAAATATTTAACTCTGAAAATAACAAGAAAACAGAAATCAAATTCACTGAAAATTATGATAAAGAAAAGGCAAAGTTGAGTCAGTACTTACCTTATAAACATGGTTACACTACATATCAAAATCTGCTTCATTTGAAAAGTAGAAACACTAAATTCAGAACAAAATAAATTGTACAATATTAATACTGTAAGACTAGACTTTTGGGTGATTATTTTTACAGAAAATTATAGTAAAATATGTTTAGATAAATGTAACTGAATACAAAAAATATTTCATTAAAGAATCAATAAAAGGATACTTTAAAAGAAATGATAATACTGTGTATACATATTAGTACCTTCAGATAAGAGAGTTAGCAACACAGGAGATTGATGCAAGAGATTAGAAAAAAAACAGTACCCAAAGCTCAAGCACTTTCAGATGCTTGACTGTTCTTTCCATGATAATAAAACAAAATGAAGAAAAGACAATTATTCGAAAATGTTCAAATAGTTGGTGTTTCTTTTGAAATCTGTATCAGCATCTCAACCATTCTTACAGCATATCTATAGATATTTATTCAGTTGTTTCTTGATTTAAATAAAAGGAAAAAACTATTTTAATGGATTTGTCAAAGTCCAAGAAGAAAGAAAATTACGACATTTGCTCTGTCAGTATCTTTTCTAATTTTAT
>NC_134828.1:105003921-105137841 GCF_004210375.1 Tachypleus tridentatus
AAAGTACATATTCCTCGTACACTTGGAACTGATATTTCCGATACAAATAGCAGGTTTTCTCGATTCTAGCCTTAGAAAAATTAATTTTTGAAGGTAATGAGGCAAAATTTAAAGTGTTGTGTGAGTGGTTGAGTTGGAACCGATTCCTGATAAATCAGGCTGCTTCCTTGACGCATGGCCATCATCTTCTTATTTCTAAATTTTGATTGAAATTTTAAATGACCGTGTAATAAGCGTGATGTTTCTGAAGTCGCATTGATCAGTCAGACATGTGTTATCACGATTCATCCACATGACTTTTGTTTAATAACTTCTTTTTCGAATGTTTTCGGTCTCATACTATTTAACTATGCTTTCCACGTCACGAATGAACAGTTCCAATTGTTATTTTAAACTGAAAAGCTGGAAATAACGACGGCAGATAGATTAAGAAGCTTTACCGAAAATGCAAGCTATCTGAATGGTCTTAATCAGTGAACGATATGTTTCTGACTTAAAAGAAACTTGATTTTCGATTCTCTTCTTTTTCCATTTCGAGGAAGAAATCCTTTCTATAAATCATTCCATTATGATTTCCGTTCCGTTCTTGGTTACTAACCAAATGAACTTTAGCTCGACAATTAGAAAAAATAGAAAGTTCCCTTCAGTGACTGTCTTTTATAATCATACAATTTAGTATTGTATCGAAACTAGAAATCACGCGAACCACTTCCACTGTTGCTAGTTTCTTCTTCCATATTTTTAAATTTTAACATACAACACAGATTTAACACATAAAAGTTCTCTTATTCTTCTTTATTTTTACCTAGCTAAACGTGATTCATATTTTAAGGGAGTGCAGGTATCATATTTCATAACGTGCTCAAAAAATGTGTTCACTGACACAATCGACAAACTCAGAAAAATATTGGTATCAAGAGGAACACCTAAACAGTTTATATTTGTTCATGTTACTTCTATAAAGTGAGGCTTGTTTTTTAGAAAATCGGCCTTCGTAGAATAAAACATACTATTTTTTCCCTGATTGTGTCATAAAGGATATCACGTAAAATTATACTACATTTCTAGCACACATCTTTTCTTACGTTGTAGAGAGATCGCAGTTATTATATTTTTATAGTAAAACATGTAATAATAAAAGTTATGTTGTTCATCCCATAAATAGACAAGTTTTCGCTTTTAACATTTTCCTTCAAATGAAATCATATGTTAATGGTCCATTTTGAACCTAAAATACAAGTACCGGAAAATTTCTTGACAACGTGAGTCACGTTAACGTACGAATGAAAAGAGGCAAAATATCAGTGATTCTGTCAGGAGTGGGATTCGAACCCACGCCCGGAAGACCGGACTGCGACCTGAACGCAGCGCCTTAGACCGCTCGGCCATTCTGACGTATGTTTTATTTAAATTTTCATTTTTTCGAATGGTGTCGCCTTTTAAAGTTAAGAACATGTTATCCATCTCTTTCTGCATCTTTGGCTCTTTAATATTTTTTATTTTTCCGATCTCATCGCTCTGTCCATAAACTACACAGCTAGCATTTAAACCACACATGACGAGAGACTAAAAAACAATAAGACCCTCAACAGATAGAAACTCAAAGTATCGAATAAACAGATAGCTTAAGTTACTTTACCGTAAATGAAAATGAAAGAATCGACTTAGTCAATTGATGATCGTAATTTTCAAGAAATGCGAATGAAAACTTCCTAACAAAGCGTTCATATATTTTTCGATTTCGCGACGTTTATATGATGCAAATATAATATTTTATAATAATTTTCTGATGTTTATACTCCACAATAACCGAAAACAAAATTATTATCTTTTATTAATCTAGCAAGAACAATATAAGATCTTTCATCTCTTTAACAGTTCTTTAAATCAAACTAAAAGTTGTTTAGGAAAGTTATACTTTTCACGGTGTCTTTGGTAAAAATTTATCCGATTTACTTAGGTTTACTAACTCAATTAACCTGTCTAAAACGTCAAAGGTATGAATGTATAATACGGTTGCGAACTGGACATTTTCTGAGATAATTTTCAAAAGGTGCTTTCATATGTTTAAACGAATAGTTTAAACATGTACGATCTTACTGAAAGTGACTTATTTTTACCATATTTCTCATAAAACCTTTACTGTGCTGCATAATCTTCGTTAAATGCATATTGCTACATAAACTTTCTATTATTCTTCATATTTTCGCTAGATAAAAAAGGTGTTTATTCACCTAAACAACACAAATGTATATGCTAAGAGAACACCAAGACAGACAGGTTATAATTGCTGTTCTCGTTACATATGAGAAATGAGATCTATTGTTAAACTTCGTTTGTGAGAAAACTTCGCAGAATATTATGAGGAAATAGCTTTTTTTAATCATTGATTTTCTCCAAAATGAAAAGCTTCTAAAATTATGTGATATATCTTACACAGCTTCTTTAGGCACGATCTGAGAAGTACCAAATTTCGTTTGCATATACATATATAGCGAGATCTCATTTTAAACCACTTGTCGAATGTACGGCATCAAAGAAACGCAATCGTTTCTTCGCAGGCCGTTTTAAAACTTCCAAAGTACATATTCCTCGTACACTTGATACTGATATTTCCGATACAAATAGCAGGTTTTCTCGTTTCTAGTTTTAGAAAAATTAATTTTTGAAGATAATGAGGCAAAATTTAAAGTGTTGTGTGAGTGGTTGAGTTGGAACCAATTCCTGATAAATCAGACTGATTCGTTGACGCATGGCTATCATCTTGTTATTTCTAAATTTTGATTTAAATTTTAAATGTTCGTGCAATAAGCGTGATGTTTGTGAAGTCGCGTTTTTCAGTCAGACATGTGTTATCACGATTCATCCACATGACTTTCGTTTAAAAAAATTTTTTTTCCAATGTTTTCTGTCTCACACTACTCAACTCTGCTTTCCCGTCACGAATGAAAAGTTCCAATTGATATTTTAAAGTGAAAAATTTGAAAATAGCGGCAGATAGATTAAGAAGCTTTACCGAAAATGTAAGCCGAAAGAATGGTCTTAATTAATGAACGATTGTAATGTTCGGTCAAAATTGTTTTAATATCCAGAGAAATAGTTCAATTACATTGTAAATAACGTTTCTCTTGTTTATATGTTTCTGACTTATAAGAAGCTTAATTTTCGGTTCTCTTCTTTGCCTATTTGCCTCTTCGAAACCATGGTCCGAAGGAAGGTGCCGAATCTCCCACACGACGGCACCCAAAACGCCAATCTCAACCCTATAGGACACATCGACCACGACCAGGGCGGGCGAGCGTGGTCCCCCTTAGGGAATCGAAACTCTTCCTTTTTGGACACGGCAGCCGCTGGAACAGGCACCCTTTCGGGGTCCACCCGCAGCCGCCATGCACGACGCGAGAGGAGAAGCTGCCTCCCCTGCCCATTTCGCTCTCGCCCGTGTGGGCCGCGGAACCGTCGCCGACCCCACAGCCACCGTAGCATTACTTGCCACATGCTTCGGAAATGTGTTGCCACCATTACAAATATCACAAGAGACAGTCCACGAAATGTCCTCATGTCCATACGCCAGACATATCTCGCACTGAGGGGTCTGGCACTCATCTTATAGGTGGCCTTCTAGGGCACAGCGGAGACAGAGGCGTCGCATACCCGGTTAATGACACATTACCTGGAAAACGTTCAAGAAAATGAAGTTTAGAACCGTCTTCTTCATGATCATACACACATGTCGGTTCCCGGTGCACATTTGTGGGCGCGTCTTGTGTTATAACTTTCGTACTGTTCCATATGCCGACAGCACGTTTTTAAAGACGTCATGAGACAGTTCGTACGGAACCGACCTGAGGGTGATCCACATGACTTTCTATCCGGCCGGCTCCACGAGCACGCGCTCGTCCCTCAAGTGAAAGTATCCTTGGTCCAGCAGGTGATGGGCGTGAGCGGCCAACACCAGCATCGCCACATAACGTCCGCTGCCAAAATGTTGGAGACGTTGAGTATGTCTACCCCGGACAGAAGCATTCACGGCGTCTATGACCGCCGATGATAGCGTAGCCGCGGGCACCATAAATCAAATAGACCGCGGCCTTAGCCATACCGACCCACACAGCATTGTACACACACTCCCACGAAAACACTGCTTTACAGCACACGACCAAGATTCACGTACGAAGCCGACGCACGTTAAGAAATAATGCAATATCCGTAACGGGCACGGCAAACGACGGCACCAAAATCACTGTGCCAATTTTGAATTTATTTACAACAAATAAAACAGGTACAAAAAGGCGTTACATGGGGAAAATAATAAATAGATACAAACATTAATATATCCAAATGAAGAAAAAACACTAAATAGATACAAGTATCAAATATATACAAATGAAAAAAAACATTAAAAATATACAAAACACCAAAGAAAAGCATGAAAACAGAGAAATACAGAAGAAGCAAGCGTGTAGGCAGGGCGACTCAGAAACCGACCTCCTTCGACCCCCCACCAACGCACAAAGGGGCAAGACGTCCGGCCGCCAAAGTTGGTAAAACGTTCCGGAACACAGGCGCTGATAGTGCGCATCAAGGCAGAGTAATAGCCTATATCTGGCCCTTCCCAGCATCGAAAAGTACGACACCGGATCCTGCTTGAACACCAATTTTTTACGAGCAAGCCAGACGACGTATTTAAAGATGGAGATGGTGTACTGAAAGGAAAAGGCCAGGTGGCCGGGAACAGATACCCGTAATAGTACAGGATGGTCACCGCCTAGAGCGACGGGACCCGGAAAAGGCCTGCAACCCTTTCCTGGATTTCCGACGACGCCAGACAGAGGACCAACCTGTGCAAGACAGATTTTCATCTGAGTGTGACACACTGGACACAACTCAGTTGCACAAACGAACGCTCCCTCATCGGCAGGGTGTTATGCACCACACGCCAGTTGAAAGCCTGGAGGTAGCTATCAATATGGTGCAGCGCAACGCGACCCCAAACAACAAGTTAATATTGCAGTAATGGTAATTGTGCACATTCGAACCAACACGCGAATCACCCCTTCCCAAGCCGCTCCAAGGCTTGCTAGATAACGAACCCCAAAGTAAGTGATTGGGGAGTTGTCCAATCCAGACCAAACCGGGAGTCGGCAAACGAGGCCCATTTGACAAACCCCTCGCACGAGACTTGGAAATATTCAGCTGCGCAACACTGGCACGAGAGTAACGATGGACGATGGCCAGCGCTGACCCTAATGATGTGAAGTTCTCAAGGAACAGGTTCACATCATCTCCATGCGCGATGTACGTCACGCTCGAACCCCCACCCCGGCATCTGGAGGTCACGCACGAGACCGAGTGGTCCAGATGAGAGAGCAGGCATTCGATAACCAATGCGTAGACACACGATACAGCACGCGGTAAGAAACAATACAAACACCCGGAACGGGCACGGCGAACAACAGTACGAAAAAAACCATGAGCCGCCGAGAGACCAACCCTCGCAGAATGCAGCTCAAGAACAGTAAGACAGCATCTTCAAGAGCAAGCCTTTAAAAGCTGTAAACTTCTTCAAAGACTACGCCTCCTTCCACACCAGGAAACAGCTTGGTTAAACTTTGCTGAGAAGCATCAAACATGGGACTTCGAAAAGTGGGCAAAGGTTTTATTCTCTGATGAGAAAAATTTAACCTTTATGGTCTAGATGGCTTACTATGTTACTGGCACTATAAGGATATCCCACCGGAGACATTTTCTATACGACACAGTGGAGGAGGTTCCATCATGATCTGGGGTGCTTTCTCCTTCCATGGAACAATGGAGCTTCAGATTATACAGGGGTGTCAAACAGCAGCTGGCTACATTGGCATCTTGGAGAGAGCATCCTTATTGACTGAAGGCCCTCGCTTGTGGAAATGACTGGATCTTTCAGCAGGATAACGCTGCAATCCACAATGCCCGCAGTACAAAGGACTTTTTCACGGCGAATAACGTGATTCTTTTGTATTATTCAGCGTGTTCAGCCAAACTGAACCCCATTGAAAATGTTTGGGGGTTGATGGCATGAAGTCTATAGAAATGGACGTCAATTACAAACAGTGCATGATCTTCGCGAAGCCATAAATCTTAACGTCTTCAGGTAACATTCTTTAATGTTTGAAATCCACTATGTTCAGCCATATTGACTTTGCTTGTTATGTTCTTTGGCTATATAGTGCATACCGTTGGAAAGATACTTGAAGGTTTTCTTCACGATGGAATCTCTTTATAAATACACCCATCTCGGATCATACTACCCAAGGACTATATGGTTAAGGAAGAATAGGATAGCTGTTCATCCCTACCATGCCTTGTATTGAGTAAATCATTATGGTCTGCATTTGAAAATAGGTTTTTGTGGTCATCCATTGCACTGTGTCAGGAGTTGTTCCTTCAGACTCTCTACTATGTTTTACCCCTCACGTTTTTCTATTGAAGATTGATAGCCCTTATTACATTCCAGTTTTCCAATAAGTACCACACCTTTCTGGTATGCGTGAAGAGTATACCTGGCTCAGACAGTCCCCACATCAGTTCTCTGAATTTGACTCTCTTGTCTTCAGGTGTGTCCTTTGGATGGCTTTGAAGAATGTTTCTTCTCTCCCTTCAAATTGTTTTTTTCACCTGTTCAATGGTAGATTCTCACTACTGATGTTATAGGATGTAATGTACAGTATCGGAACTGTAATTTTCCTCATCTGTAAATGTATTTCTGGAAGGTTCTTACCTCATTTCACACTTTTTGTCTTTTCTCTTCATTAAAACCTAATGCTTCCAAATTCTAAGAGAACTGAAAGTGATATCTGGTGATATTGAACATCCAGGTTAAATTTTTTTCACCCGAAAAAAAAACCTTTGTCCACTTTTCTACATCCCATGTTTGGTGCTTCTCAGCAAAGTTTAACCCAGCTGTTTCATGGTGTGTAAGGACGTATGGCCTTTGAAGACGTTTACGGTTTTTAAAGCCTCTCTCTTCTAGATGCCATCTAATTGTTCTTGAGCTGCATTCTGCGTCCGTAAGGGTCATAATCTGGTTCGACGATCGGCTGGTGTCTTACCAGACAACCCGTCAAATCCTCCTGCTCAACGTCAGCGAAATTTTCTTGAGCCAACCACTTAAAATTCTCGTTCCGTGTCCCTCAGGGTCTTTTAAGAAATTTGCAACAGCAGTTTTACTATGATCAATTTCACCAGCAATGGCACGTGGAGAGAGACCTTGTTTTTCCAGCTTCACAATCCTGCCACGTTCAAACTCTGTCAACTTTTTAGCCTTTGCCTTGTTTTTACCCAATGTAACACAGAAGATGTCAGTGGGAGATGTTGACAACACTAATGCGTGAACACAAATGATTAAATTACGTTACGTGTTTACCGATTAACGCTTCGTTTCAGTATGGTATTAAACTGTTAATTTAAGTTAATTTCAAGTTGTTAAATTTTCCACTATTAAATGCTAAAAATAATTTTATTTTCCCTTTTCTTATTTTCATCTGTCAAAGCTTAACTCAAATAAGTGGTTGAGTCTAACAACGCAAAGTGAAAATTCTTTCTTTATCTTCATTGGCGTTAAGAGTTTGACTAGGAGTTTATATCATGCTGCAATTGTTAATACATAGTTTATTCCATGTTTGTTTGTTTGTTTTTAATTTCGCGCACAGCTATTCGAGGTTTATCTTCGCTAGCCGTCCCTAATTTAGCACTGTAAGACTAGAGGGAAGGCAGCTAGTTATCACTACCCACCGCCAACTCTTGGGCTACTCTTTTACCAACGAATAGTGGGATTGACCTTATTATTATAACGTCACCACGGCAGATAGGGTGAGCATGTTTGTTGCGACTGGGTTTCGAATCACCCACCCTCAGATTACGAGTCACACGCCTTAACTCAACTTGTTTATTTTACTGTGCAGACAAGTAAACACTGCTATCTGCAGTACCGTATATGGAAGCGTCATAAACCATGAGAAGGTATTACCACCATTTTTACTTAACCTAAACCAAGAAAAAAGGTCGAACATGCACCATCAATTTCCCTCTTGGAAGACTAATTTTTACTTGGGGCACTTAACTGTGTGCCTGGGCACAGGAAATGCATTGCTTGTGCTTCCTTGACACACCTGGATAGATCATAGCTGAAAGGAGATGGATTGATGTTCACAGGTGTCCCAGACACACAGTTACGTAATATTTCTCTGTCTGTTTTACCATTTTTAATTTTTTTTGTTACTCAAAAGCATTATATACAAAGAAAAACTTGATTTGCATGTAACATTTTTATCAGAGAAATGAAAGCAACAGCTACAACACAATGCTCATCTTCCTTTGTTAAGTTTAACTGTGAACAGAAATACTTATCACGTATAATGAGAGTTTGCAAAATGTCATAGACATACAAAAGACCTATCGATACAATCCTCTCGGTATCTTCATGGTAAGTACGCTTATGCCAATCTTTTATACACATTCTTTTAATATCTAGTGGTTGAATTAATTAAATACAACAGTAGTCACGAAATTTTTTTTTAGTAATTGCTAAAATGAAACATTGTTATTTTGCTAAATGAACAATGGGAAACTGCCATCTGCTCTGTCGTATATGTAAGCGTCATAAACCACGAAAAGGTCTTACCACTAATTTTAGCTAACCTATATGACGTAGAAAGGCCGTACTTACACCCTGAAATGCCCTCAAGGAAAACTGTAATTTTGACTTGGGGCATTTAACTGTGCTATTAGACTTCGGGAATGCATTGCTTATGCTTTCTAGACCATACTGAACAAGTCATAGCTGAAAGGAGCTTGATCGATGTTCATAACAATTGTAAAATTTTGATTTTGAACAACTAGTGCCATCCATTTATGTTTCAGTTACTTGTTTAAGTTTCATTATTCTCATTCAGTTTTCTATTACGTATGTAAAAATAGCTGGTATGAGTAGAGAAAACTCTACGTAAAGAAAGAACAACATTTCGACCTTCTTCAGTCATCATCAGACTCACAAAGATTACCGAAGAAGGTCGAAACGTTGTTCGCTCCTTTACATAGTGTTTTCTCTATCCATATCAGCCATTTTTACAGATATATTTTTTCCACGAGTGGGTTTTCTCATCATCACAGAGTTTTCTATTAATGACACAGCCATTTGTATTAATGTCTCTTTGATCCCATAGTTTTCTTTTAGTCAGATTGTTGGATATTTGACAATTATTATCGTTAAATCCACACAACAAAGGGACGAGCTTGTGAGTTCAAATCCTTTCATGAACCGTAATTTTCAAAAATTGTGAAAAGTTATACTTGGGGAGCTGAATATTTATCTTTAATTTGAACTGCTTTGAAACTTTGATAAATATACTTTTTTAATTTTTTCAGTAAACATCATAATATATGTGAAAGAAATTTAGAAATTGGTAATTGAAGGTTAGGACCTCCCCTTGTTAGAAACATTCTAGTTGTACTCCTGTATTATTCATCATGTGTTTTGTATTTTTTAACATAATATTCTTTTTTATGCAGATGAGATACCTGATTAGTCTTATATTTCTTCACCTACTTGTGGCAAGGCTAAAAATCATACCAGTCATTTCAACACCTAACAATCTCATTGGATGTGTTTACCATTTCTTACATTCACTAGAATATGGTTTGTTTCATGTTTCATTCTGGATAATTCTGGTACTTCAGATTGATTGATTCCTTTGTTTTTAATGCCATTAAGTACAAGGGTTATCTCTTTCTTGAAAATAATAAATTCTCAGTCTGTATGTTTGAATGCTTTGGATCAGAAAGGGCTGTTGCATACCCTTTCAACAATGTTCAATTTTCAGTAGCATCAGAGTTGTCACTGTACGTACATGTGCATATGCCAAGTAACTTCATAATATAGTTCTGATAGATGCTGTTCCAATGTGATTTTATATTGACTGTTGTTGTCTCAGCTGATTTGCATATTCAAAATATTTTTAATATAACATACTCAACCCTATATAGTTATAACAACAAATTCAATAACTTTTTCTTGTGAAATGGATGGTTGTTTAATAGGCTGGTTTAAACACTAGATCAATGGTTACTTCATTTACTTTTCCTGTAAATAAGGCTTAAAGTAGTACAAAGGATAGATAGGTATAGTGAGTGTAATTTGATATATCCTATATTTATGTTTCCCTAAGAAAGGTAACTTTTTTTAACATCCTGCCCTTCAAGATTTATTACATTCTTTGAAAGTAATGAGACTCAATACGGTAAAGTGTGTTTTATAAAGTAAGGTCATATTTAATCAGTGTACTTCCTGTATTGAATGTGTAACTTATGATGATACATGTTGACATGCACACTTAAACCAAATGCTTTCTAGAATTATTTTATCTTAGTGATTAAAAAGATTGTTTGAATTATTTCATTAATAATGAAAAAAGCAATAAAAGGATGTTTTTTTTTTTTTTTTTACTTAACAACAACATAACACTAATACATTACAGTCAGTGATACATTTACCGAGTTTGGACATTTTATGCACAGAGCGACACGAAACAGTTCTTTCAGGAAGACGTAGATCACACTCTATCTATCCTCTGGTGACACTTTATAGAACTATACATCCCTATCAAATTCTTCATCTTCATCTGAATTCGGTCCATGTTTTGGACCAGAGAGAGACAGGTTTAGCATAGACCTCTTCCTCTTTCTCTGAAACTGTTATTTTATCTGCACTGCTGCTAAATCCTGAGTAATTAATTAGCATTGTTACTTTGTTGTATTACTTACGGTATATTAAATTTTGTCTGCAGTTTTAATGAACATAACATTTTCATGGAGTAATATTAATTCATAAGTTTTAAAAACCTCTCTTTTTTATGATAGTCTGTGTTCAAAATACACTTAGCAGTTATACACACACAAATGAATAATCCTATTTTTACATACAAAACTTTTAAAATAAAGCTACGTTTGTATCTATGACTCAGTTAGCCTAGCAATGTTCCGACTTTTAAGCTCATATATTTTTCTTATAATATTGAAGCGAATTATCCGGGAGTCTGTTTAATAGAATTGGCATATTTGAATAGTTGTGTAGAAATATTGAGTTTATTGATCGTGGAACTGCATATGCTTTCATTAAAATACAATGTCGTATTTGCTGTCGTTTGTTTTCGATACATTAATCCATGTTATACAAACATATTCTACGACTGGTCTCATGTATGTTCCGTAAATTTTTAATGAGTTTATTGATGAATCTTCTTTGTTATCATTCACATTCCTAAGATAACTCACTATTGTTCAAATTCTGGTTTTTATGCTATTAATGTGTGGTATCTTGTTTAATTTTGACTCAAAGTAATCCACAATAATTTTGCAACTGTTACCTGTAAGAGAGTCATGTCTAGATATAACTGTGATATTAAGTTTGTAAATAATATGACTTGTATTTTGTACACACTTTAATTATACATTTACTGTGCTAAAAATTCTGTATTGTTTAGTAAGGGTGGTATGTTGTTGTTATTGGTTTTTCGGCACTCTTAAAGATTATAACATCACCTGCAAACTGTGAGAGAAAAGTGTGGTTTGGGTCTTTGAGAGACTTTCGTTGATATGATCCCTTTAAAAACGTTCCTAGTAACATGACTCGGAACTATCCGTTCCTACTAATATTACCTTCTGATATCAGATTGTGAAACCATGACTTACGTGACCTCCTAGAGGCCACACAACATTAAAAGTTTCGACAAGTTAACAACTCAGATGGTTTATGAAAAGTGATTTTTACTTATTTACATAGTAATCAAGGGTATCTTTGACTTGGTATGAATGTCAGGTAGAAATGGTATTAAAATATAGAGAGAAAAGGCTCTTTATAAGTGCAAAACACTATTACACACAATTTCATATCAGTCTGTGTTTATATATACATATATTTAAACATAATCTAAAGTTTGATATGAGAAGTTGATATATTCTTCTAAAATTTCAAATTTTAAGGACAGTAAATTAAAACTAAACTTCAATATTACAAAATCTGTAGCAGACGAAGGCAGAAATAAACCGATTTTTTCATCCTTAGATAAACCAGACATGATATAATTTTAACAGGTAACTTACAAAAAGCAACTAAGAATAGAATATGTTAATCGTGTTCAGAATTGGGATTATTTTGGTGAAACTAAAATATAACATTAATCTTCAGTTCCACTGTTTTTCACACTGTTGGTCTTCCCTTTTACTGACTGTTTCAACACTGTTGGTATTCAATTTCACCAACTGTTTTAGCACTAATAGCCTTAAATTTCACTTTCTGTTTCAACAGTGTTGGTCTTTACTTTCAATCTCTGTTTTGACACTACTGGTCTTCAAATTCACTGACTGTTTTAACACTATCGATCTTCATTTTCATCTACTGTTCCAACACTAATGGTCTTCAATTTCACTGTCTGTTTCAATACTATTGGTTTTAAGTTTTTCTGTCTGTTTCCACAATCTTGGTCTCCACTTTCACTTCCATTTCAACACCATTGATGTTGGCTTACTCTAACTGTTTTCACACTGCTGGTCTTCAAATTCACTTTCTGTTTCAATTCAATTGGTCATTAGTTTCACACTGTATTTCAACACTACTTGTATTGAATTTCACTGACTGTTATAAAACTATTGGTCTGCAGTTTCAACACTGTTGTTCTTCACTTTCACTAATTCTTTCAACACTAACGGTCTTTAGTATCATTGTCTGTTCACATTGTGGGTCTTCTCTTTCATTTCTTTTTCAACACTATTGATTCTCACTTTCACTAGCTGTTCCAACACAATTGTTCTTCATTTTCACTGTCTGTTTCAACATTATTGGTCTCCAGTTTCACTCTATGTTCAACACTGTTGTCTTCAATTTCACTGTCTGCTTAAACACTATTCGTGTTCAGTTTCACTGACTGTTTTGACACTGTTCGTCTTCACTTTTACAGTCTCTTTAAACAATATTGGTCTTCATTCTCACCGACTCTTCAAACACTATTGGTGTTCAGTTTCACTCTCTGTTTCAACACTATTGGTGTTCAATTTCATTGTTTTCAAACTGATGGCATTCGCGTTCAATTCCATTTCCACACTATTCCTGTTCATTTCTACCGACTGTTTACACACTGTTGGTCTTCACTTTCACTGATTGTTTCAACACTGTTAGTCTTCAACTTCACTGTCTGTTTTAACACTATTGGTCTGCAGTTTCAATGGCTGTTTCAACACTGTTTGACTTCAAGTTTACTGTCTGTTTCAATAATGCTGATCTACAGTTTTACTGTCTCTATGTACCCTGTTGGTCTTCACTTTTACTGTCTGTTCCAACACTGTTGGATATCAGTTTCACTGTCTGTTTAAACACTGTTAGTCTTCGGTTTCACTGACTGTTTGAACAGTGTTGTTGTTCAATTTCACTGCATTTCAACAGTGTTGGTCTTCACTTTCATTCTATATTTTAACACTACTGGTCTTGATATTTAATGACTGTTTCATTAGTGTCAGTCTTCAATTTCACTGTCTGTTTCAATGGTGTTAATATTCACTTTCACTGACTAATTCAACAGTGGAGGTCTTTATTTCACTGTCTGTTTTACACTGTTGAAATTGAATTTCACTCTCTGTTTCAATAGTACTGGTCTTCAGTTTTACTGTCTGTTTGTACCCTCTCGGACTTCACTTTTACTTCTGTTTCAACACTATTCGTCTTCAGTTTTACGGACTCTTTTCACCCTGTTTGTCTTCACTTTCATTGACTGTTTCAACAGTGTAGGTCTTCAATTTTACTGACTGTTTGAACAGTGTTGGTGTTCAAGTTTACTACATTTCAGCAGTTTTCTTCACTTTTACAATATATTTAACACTACTGGTCTTCAGTTTCAATGACTGTTTCCTCAGTGCTAACCTTCATTTTAACTGTTTTCACACTATTAGTCTTCAATTTCACTGTCTGTTTAAACACTATTGGTGCTCAGTTTCACTGACAGTTTTCACACTGTACGTCTTCACTTTCATTGGCTGTTTCAACTCTGTTGGTTATCAAGTTTACTGTCTATTTCAACACTATTGGTCTTCACTTTCACTGACTGTTTCAACACTGTTGGTCTTCAATTTCACTGTCTGTTTCAACACCATTGGTTTTAAGTTTCATTGTCTGTTTTAACAGTCTTGGTCTCCATTTCACTTCCATATCAAAACCATTGGTGTTGACTTCCACTGACTCTTTTCACACTGTTGGTCTTCACTTTTATTGGATGTATGAACACTGTTGGTCATCAAGTTTACTGTCTGTTTCGACACAATTGGTCTTCAATTTCAATGTCTGTTTATCACTTGGTGTTCAGTTTCACTGTCAGTTTTCACACTTTTCGTCTTCACTTTAGATTCCGTTTCAACATGATTGGTCTTGAATTAAACCGACTGTTTTCACACTGTTCTTCTTCACTTTCACTGTCTTATCCAACACTGTTAATTTTCAATTTCACCGTCTGTTTCAACACTGTTTGTCTTCATGTTCGCTGTCTGTTTCAACACTATTGGTCTTCACTTTGACTGACTGTTCCAACACTGTTGGTCTTCATTTTCTCTCTGTGTGTAACACTTGATAGTCAATTTTACAGACTGTTTTAACACTATTGGTTTTCACTTTCACTAACTGTTCCAACACTGTTGGTCTTCACTTTCACTTCCATTTCAAGACTACTGGTCTTCCACTGACAGCTTTCACACTGTTGGCCTTCACTTTCACTGTTTGTTTTAACACTATTGGTCTGCAGTTTCAATGGCTGTTTCAACACTGTTCGTCTTCAAGTTTACTGTCTGTTTCAATAGTGCTGGTGTACAGTTTCACTGACTGTCTAAAAACTGTTGGTCTTGAATTTCACTGTCTACTTCAACACTGATGGTCTTCACTTTTACCGTCTGTTTCAACAATATTGGTCTTCACTTTCACGGACTCTTCCAACATTGTTGGTGTTCAATTTCATTGTGTGTTTCAATACTACTGGTTTTCAGTTTTACTGTCTGTCTGCACGCTCTTGGTCTTCACTTTCACTTCTCTTTCAACACTTGGTGTTCAGTTTCACTGACTGTTTTTACACTGTTGGTCTTCACTTTCATTGACTGTTTCAACACTGTTGGTCTTCACTTTCACTGACTGTTTCAACAGTGTAGGTCTTCAATTTCACTGATTTTTATCAACACTATTGGTCTTCGGTTTCACTGTTTCAATAGTATTGGTCTTCACTTTCAATGACTGTTTCAGTAGTGTCGGTCTTAAATTTTACGGTCTGTGTCAACAGTGTAGGTCTTCAATTTTACTGATTTTATCAGCACTATTGGTCTTCGGTTTCACTGACGGTTTGCGTAGTGTTGATGCTCAATCTCACTGTTTCAACAGTTTTGGTCTTCAATTTCAGTGACTGTTTGAGTAGTTTCGGTCTTGACTTTCACTAAATGTTTTTCTACAGTGGAGATCTTTAATTTCACTGTCAGTTTCAGCAGTGTTGGTTTTCAGTTTCAATGTCTGTTTGTGAACAGTGTTGGTCTTTAATTTGAGTGTCTGTTTCAACAATATTGGTCTTCACTTTTACGGACTTTTCCAACACTGTTGGTGTTCAATTTCACTATGTGTTTCAATATTACTAGTTTCAGTTTTACTGTCTCTCTGCACACTCTTGATCTTCACTTTCACTTTCTGTTTCAACACTTTTTTCTGTTTCCCTGCTTGTTTCAAGACTAATAGTGTTCAATTTCACTCTCTGTTTCAACAGTGTATTCTTCATTTTCAGTCTGTTTCAGTAATGATGATCTTGACTTTTACTCTATATTTTAACACTACTGGTATTCAATTTCAATGACTGTTTCAATGGTGTTGGTTTTCAGTTTCACTGTCTGTTTGAAAGACGTTGTTCTTTAATTTGACTGTCTGTTTCAATAGTATTTGTCTTCACTTTACTCTATATTTTAACACTACTGGTTTTAACTTTCAATGACTGTTTAAACAGTATTGGTTTTGAATTTCACCGTCTCTGTCAACAATGTTGGTCTTCACTTTCACTGAATGTTTCAACAGTGTACGTCTTCAATTTCACTTACTTTATCAACACTATTGGTCTTCGGTTTCACTGACGGTTTGAACAGTGTTGGTGTTCAATTTCACTGTGTTTCAACAGTGTTGGTCTTCATTTTCAATGACTGTTTCAGTTGTGTCGATCTTCACTTTCACGATCTGTTTCAACAGTGTTGGTCTTCACTTTAACTGAATGTTTCAATAGTGGAGATCTTCAATTTCTCTGTTAATTTCAGCAGTTTTGGTTTTCAGTTTCACTGTCTGTTTGAAAGGCGTTGGTCTTTAATTTGACTGTCTGTTTCAATAGCATTTGTCTTCACTTCTACCCTCTTTTAACACAACTGGTCATCACTTTCAATGACTGTTTCAATAGAGTACATCATCAGTTTCACGGTCTGTTTCAGCTTTCAACCCCTGTTTAAACACTATTGTTCTTCAGTTTAAGTGACAGTTTTCACACTGTTGGTCTTAACTTTTACTGACTGTTTCAATACTGTTGGTCTTCAATTTCAATGACTCTTTCAACACTCTTGGTCTTCAATTTCACTGATCGTTTTATCATTGTTTCAGTATGTTGGTGAGACTTCTCGCTGCTGAAAACTCATGTTTCTAGTGCTCTGATGAGACTTCTTATTACTGATAACTTACGTTCGTCGTATTCTGGTGAGACTTGTCGTTGTTGAAAACTCATGTTTCTAGTGCTCTGATGAGACAAAAGGTAAGAAGGTATACAGTGAAGGGTCAGGAATAAACAGGATAACTGTGTGCTGAGCAGCTGAACTGTATTCAATTGGCCAGCTTTCCAAACATACCACAAATATTCCAAAGTCTCTAAATCCAGATAATGCATGTAAGAATAACTATAAGTTGGAATAAAAATAAAGTAAAGTAAGTGTGTTAAAGAGATTTTGGTTTTCTATGTTTGATGTTCCATGTTTGTATAGAAAGTGTTCTGCTAAGAGCCACTCAACAATAACATATCGTTATATCACAGTGTAAAATCTGAATGACAGTGTTATTAATTCCTAACAAGTTAGTGTAGAATATCCTGTTTGTTGTCAACATTATTCATACATGTTCTTCCATTATCTAAAAAGTTAATGTTGAACTTTGATTTCATCCGCTATTTCAAACTCAGCGCGAGAAAAGGCCACCATAAACAGGAGACAGAGATAAACTGATGGACAGACCACTCACTGTTCACGATATATACAAAGCAAGTAGTACATAATGTTCTCTGTCCAGTCACATTGAAATAATGTCTGCAGCTACTTTCAAAGCTGGCCTTCATTTGTTGTTGTGCAGATCCATTCTGTAATATCATAAAAAGGTAAGATAAAAAGATTGCAGTAAGTAAATCACTAAGAACATTGTACAAAAAACGAGACATGAGTAATTATTATGTGAAGAAATGAAAATTAGTTAACAAATACAATCATAGGATTTTGGATTAGGAGTTAAAAAACAATAGGTAGGTTGTATACTGGAGAAACTCGTCAGAATTTACATATTAAAAAACATGAAACTCTGGATTGGTGTTAATTCTTCTTTGTAACATGCACTGAATGAATGTTACAAAACTAAAGAGTCTAAAATATTTTTGAGTAAAACTGTTACTAAATATTTAGTATTATGTTTTGCTTAAAGTTTAAAATTTGATACGTGGGTTGTACACCCAACATCTGAAAGATGATCCCAAATCGTGGTTGGATAAAAAAAAAGCAGTTAGAGAGACAGATTAAAAAAAACAGCACAGAGCAATACGGGGATAGGTAATTGCTTTTTTGTAACTCACAAATTATGTTATAGTTCCAGATTAGTTTTAACACCATATTACGCATGGGATTTTCCCTGACTAACAACATCCGAATTTATCTTTATTCTTGTACATATTTCACGAGTGAAGACGGAAAAACCTGTTGTATTCAAAAAATCGAGCACCTCGCTAGTACACCGGTATGTTTTCTCCGGATTTACAACGCTAAAATCAGGGGTTCGATTCCCCTTAGTGGGCTCAGCAGATAGCCCGATGTGGCCTTGCTATAAAAAAAAACACAAACACTCAAAAACCGATCGCAATCTAGTAGTACGAGTTAATAAAATATTGGATTGTTCATGAAAATAATCAGAAAAGTTGAGTAACTCATGGTTTTCGTTTATAAAGCAAAATAGTGAAGAAACAGGACACGAACATTAAAGTATAAGTATTCTTTGTAGTGATAACACTGATCTGGAATTAATACTTAAAGAAATCATCCACATCAAACAACTTTAACCAACACCGAATATCATGTAGTCTTCATAAAAATGGTTTTGTTTAAATTATGATTATTTCAGCAATATATTTTATTTAGTTAGTTAAAAATATGTATTTTTATTTTGCTTTGAATACTGAAGATGTAATCTGTAAAATATTGAAAACTTTATTACTGTCCCTTTCTGTTATATCAAAGTAATTCTTCATCTTCAATATAGTTATACTATTAATCGTCAAACATCGTTTTCCTTGGATACACTGATTGCTAATGTCTTGATATGACCATATGTAAATGAACTGTTGCCTGTATGCTGTGACTCTGAAAAATGGGACTTTAAAGTTAAAAAGTCAACCTTGAAATTTGCTTTCTTTCAGAATGCATTTTTCGACACTGGATTCCAAAGTTTCTCTACTTTAAAGAACCAAACCGAAATGTTCAAAAGTCGTTATATTATCAGATTTGTCTAAAGAGACTATTGATTTGTTTTACATTTGGCTTAAAGCTACACGAGGATTATCTACGCTGGTCATCCGTAATTTAGCAGTGAAAGAATAGATGCACCGAATCATCACCATCCACTAACCACTCTTTCACAAACGAATAGTGAGACTGACCCTAACAATATTCTCCCTCCCCCACACACATATAATAAAGGGTAAGCATGTTTGGTGGAGTAAAAGTTAGAT
Organism: Tachypleus tridentatus; assembly: GCF_004210375.1. NCBI lineage: Eukaryota > Metazoa > Arthropoda > Merostomata > Xiphosura > Limulidae > Tachypleus > Tachypleus tridentatus. The sequence continues at coordinate 105,022,980 of NC_134828.1, forward strand.
CAAGAATTTCGAACACAACATCAACAGAATATAAATTTTACTGAAAAAGTTCAAAGTGTACTGTACTAACCAGTTGATACCAGTGTTTATTATACCGATATACTAAACAAGTGGAACCAATGGAATGAAGACAAATTGTTCAGTGTGAACATGTTCAAAATTTGAAGCTAAGATGACTCATTAACAGCATTCATTTCTAGTTTCATCCTGGCGACCAGATTGTTAACCTATGTAATTATAGCATAAATAATCAGTACTAACTAAAGGTCTTCAGTTCTCTCTTCCACCACGTAAACTCTATATGTACCTAATTCAGTTTATACTTTCAAATCACAACACAGACACATAAAGGACCTTCTTATGAAAGATAAAATAACTCTTTATTTTTCATGCCTTTTCTACCCTTTTGAATTTATGTATAATATTCGTCCTTACCATTTAAGCCCTGAAGAAGTCTTTTAAAAGAACCATCATTAAATAAAAATATTTGTTACATCGTCCAACAATACCATTGTTATTCTTAACTAAAATAATTACTTGATCAAAATGGTGGTTATTCTTAACAACTCTACCACATTTAAATTTCTTATCAATGCCTATTAATTCATTATCATCCAACATGAAGAAACATTCCAAAGATACCTGAGAGAACTTAGAAAGAAAAATGTCGCAGACATTTGACTGATGATGAGACGACACCGGGTAAACCATCACAGTATATTATGTTGCTGTTGTGGGTTATATACGAGGTCTGTTCCAAGTTTCACTGTGTCGGTATTTGGGTATTGATGTTAAATACCCAGGAGGGTCAGGTACATTAGACCTCTTCCTCCCTCCCGAACGATTATAGCGTCTGTCTTTAGGGATTTTTTTTATAGCTTTGGGCCAGAGTAAAAGTATAACATCGTACTCAGGCCCATTTCAGGGCTCAGTCCATGCATGTACGAACAAGAAGTTTTTTTATTATTATTATTATTTATCTTGTATTTTTTCTTCTTTTTTTTGTATTTTTCTCCTTTTTCTTCATAGAGAGAATGCTACTACTACTTGTAGTAACAAAAAAAATAAAATAATTATTATTATTATTCAATAATTGAATAATAATTCAATAAATGGAAAAAAATAATAATGATTAAAAAGAAAAATAATAATAATAATAATAAAAAGGAAACAGGGATTAAGTGTCTGGTGCATAGTGGCCAGCTTGTGTTACATTTCTTAAATACATGTTAAAAGGGGAGAGGTATTTATGGCTATTTACATCATGTACGTGATATCTGTCGAGATCACACATTAAGTCATTCTTATGCCAATTCTTATTGAAATATTTTAGAGAATTATGCAAGAGTCTTTCAGATATTGTGTCTATGTTTGCATACTTGTGCATGAATGTGGTTGAGGTGCTACGTGGTACTTTATATGCCGAGGTTAGAACTGAATTTTGTATACGTTGAAGTTTCTGTAAACGTGTGGGTGCTATGTTAATCCAGGCAGGTGATGAATATTCTATTGTTGGTCTAATGTACGTTTTGTAGATTTTAAGTATGTTGTCTGGTGATGTTCCTTGGAATTTACCTGAAAGACTTCTTGCATAGTTTGCTCTTTTCCAGATTCGTATCAGTATATTTTTAATGTGTGGTAACCACGTTAATTTTGAATCATAAGTTAGACCTAGAAATTTAGCAGACGTAGCAGTCAGTAAAAGTGATCCATTCATATAGAGCTTTGGTGGATCTTTTTTCAGCTTATTCAGTCTGCTGAATAATATGACTTGGGTTTTCGGAATGTTGATTTTGATTCTGTATTTCTGGCAGTAATCTTCGATGTTATTTAGGACTGGTTGTAGGTTCGTTGCTGCTATTGACGGAGTGGGGGCACTTTTCCAGACTGCTACATTGTCAGCGAACTGTGATGCATAACCTAAATTTAGGTCCGACAGAGGCATATTACTCACGTACATGATAAATAATATAGGGCTAACAACCCCTCCCTGCGGGACTCCTGCTTCGGGTGAAAAGGACCCTGAGTGGGCCCCATTTACATTTACTTTGCACATTCTGTTTACCAGGAAGTTGGACAGCCAGCGAATAGTTTCCTGGAGTAATGCCATTTCAAGTAATCTGTGACGTAAACCATTATGCCACACTGTGTCAAATGCTTTCTCAATGTCGAGAAAGCAAGCTACAATGCATTCGTTTTTGTTGAAGCTGTCGGTAATTGATTCTGTAAGTCGAATCAGGTGGTCTGTAGTTTGGCGGTTTTTAGAAATCCGTTTTGAATTTCTGGTAATTTTGAATTTTCTTCTAAGTATACTGACAGACGATTACTAATTATCCTCTCTAATACTTTGCCAATACAACTGGTTAAGCTAATCGGGCGGTAGTTGTTTGGTTTATTCGCTGGCTTTCCTTCTTTCAGGAACATTAATATTATTGCTTCCTTCCAAGAAACGGGGATATATCCTGCTGATAGTGATAGATTAAATAACGCTGTTAGGTGTTCATATAATCTCTGAGTGCCTTGTTTTAGGAGGATAGCTTGAATACCATCTTCTCCAGGGGCTTTGTTTTTTGTGTTGTTAATAGCAGTTACGACTTCTGTTACAGTGATATGTTTTATCAGTTGATGAGTGCTCCAGTCTTTTGTTTTTCTTGGTGTATAATAGTGTTGACTGGAAATTTAGGTGTAAAAATGCTTCTGTTTTGATCAATAAAGTTGTTAACTGTATTATAGAAGTATCTGTTCATGTTTGGTTCATGATGTGTCTTGAACGTGTTTTCTAGGTGTTTTTTAAATATCGGCTTTTTCTGTGTTAGTGTATGCTGTTTCTCCATCCAGTTCCAGTGGTGGATATACTGAGCTTGTTGTTCTTGTATTTGTAAATCTCAGGGGTTCGATTCCCCTTGGTGGGCTTAGCAGATAGCCCTATGTGGCTTTGCTATAAGAAAAACACACACATTTGTAAATCTTTTCAAGTGTGTCCAGAATTGTTTAGGATCAGTTTTGTGATTTAAATCGGAACAGAAGGTGTCCCAGTTTGCTTGTTTTTGTTGTCTGATTAAGTTTCGTATTTTGTTCCTTATTGTGTTTATCTGTGTTTTAAGTGTGGGGTTGCGATTTTGAATGTACTGTCTGCGGAGTATACGTCTGACTTTAATTAAGTGTATTATGTCTTTATGTGGTTGCCATGAATGAGTTGTTGTGAAGTGTTTTTGTTTCGGTATAGAACTGTTGGCTGCATGTTTTAGACACTCAGAGATGATATGACAGTATGCATCTATATCTGATGCGTCCGCGGCAATATGTAGTACTTCGGGAGGTAAGGTTTCATTTAATATAGTTTGAAAAACTGGCCAATTAGCTTTGTTGTAATTCAATTGGTCTTTAACTATGATTTTATTTAAGTGGGGGGTGAGATTGAAGATACACCAAACTGTTAGGTGGTCACTATCCAAGTCGTGACCAACATGAAAGTTTACGAATTTGCGACTCATATTAGACGAACACAGGCATAGGTCCAGTATTTCACTGGTGCCGTGTGCGTACGAGATATGTGTCGGTGTTGCATCGTTTAAGAAAGTCATGTTTGATTCACATCCAGAAATTGAAAAAGTATATTGCCATTTGCGTTTGTACTTTGACAGTTGAATGCTATATGTTTACTATTTAGGTCGCCTGTAATAATAAGATTAGAATTGCTATTATACAATATATTCAAAAGATTTACATCTAACACTGTACTAGGCGAGCAGTAGATGACCGCCACAGTAATGTCTGTATGATTTTGCGTTTTTATATTAATAATTATAGATTCGTTACTGGAAGGGATACTAAGTTCCTGAACTATAAGTTCAGTCCTGTACAATAATAAGATGCCTCTGTTTGGATCTCTATTATCCTTCCTGTCATGCCTAATAATGGAGTAGCCGTTTAGTTTGAATCGATGGTAGTTATATAGGAGAGTTTCACTAATTATAATTACATCTGGTTTTATGGAGTTTGTTGTATCTTCAATCTCATGTTTCTTGGAAGCAAGAGCACCCTGGATATTGATGAGTAGAACTGTGAAGTTAACCATGTTTAGTAGAGTTTATAATGGAGGTTAAAATTTGCGGCAAGAATTTGTGTATGTTTTTCAATATGATTTTAACTATTATGTCTGTGAGACTGTTGGTGTTTGTAGGGTTTGTATATTCTGCAATTATTTCCGAGAAAGTGGAAGTTATAGCAGATGTCAGTGTGGTTTCAATCGTTGTTGGTTGTGTGTTTTGAGGTGGTTTGGGTATTTCGTCTTCACATGGTGATGGTTTTTCCTGTCGGGATGATGAAGTTTTAACCACTGCAGCGTAAGTGTTTGTTTGTGTAGTTGTGCTTTGTGGTGCTGGAGTGGTAAGTGTGGGTTCCTTAATTGTTCGTGGTTGTGGCGGCTTGTTCGTGTTGGGATTTTTAATTTCGTACAAGTGTGTTTTAATGGATTTATATTTCTGACATTCTTTATAATTAGCCGTGTGTTCTTCCCCACAATTGCAGCATTTGGGTTTGGGGTTTTCTTTAGTACATTGTGTAATGTGGTGATTCTCCCCACAGCCCACACAACGCGCATTTGCTTGGCATGCTGCTGCTACATGTCCAAACCTTTGGCATTGGTAGCACTGTGTGACAACCACTGCTGGTGTTTTTGTCTGTTCTACTGTGTACCTTTGATACCACATAGTGATACCATTATTATTGAGCTGTGTAATATCCTGGCTGTTGTCTGTGACTACTTTGATTAGGTTTGTGTTTTTTTTTAGTAATGTTTGAAATTATACGGTCTACTGAAATATGTTTTATGTTTTGTGTACTTAACGCTTCCTTAATGTCTTCTGTGTCTATTGAATTATGTACACCTCGTATCACAAAAGATTTAGGTGTTGGTTTAGTTCCTGGTAGGTGTATTGTAATATTTCCTGTTTTGAACGCGTCTGAAGGCCAAGCTTTCAGCAGACTGTTCAAGTCAGCGGGTTCCTTTCCTTGAACCAGAACACCGCCTCTAGGCAGACGCTTAATGTTGGTGATCGTTGTGGTAGGTTTGCACCTGTATATTTCATTAGCTAATTGTGGTTGGTTGAAACTACCAGGAACTCCTTGGATTATAATTGCGTGCTTTGGTAATTTTGGTGCGAGTTGTCCTTAGTTTAATTTGTTTTTTCTGACTACGAGTCTGCACAAGCGTGAAGCCTTCGTCGTCAGAAAGAACTTCGTCTTTGTCTGAATTTGTTTGTTGTGGAATATCCAGGGTGGGGTTTGGGTTGCTTAAACTGCTAGTTGTTGGCTTATTATTGTCTATTTCCGTAATCTTAGCTACACTATCTTCAGTTTTCGAAAGTATAATATCCTTAATTAGTTTTCATTTTTTCTAGTCCTAACAGTATTTTCTTTAATAGGCGTTAACTTGGCTTTTAATTCTTTTTCTGCTATAAACATTAATGATTTTAATTTTACATTTTCATTTTCTATTTGGCCACCGTCACTAGACTTACTTTTTATAAGACACGAGGGAAAACGATATAGCGTCTGACCGACCCGACTCCCGGGCCGGCATGACGCCTCGTTGTTTAGCGAAGTGGAACTTGCTGTCTCGGGCTAATTCAAAAGGTAATAAGGTCTTCTGTTTCTGTATATACTGGCGTGAAACTCGAAGTGAATAGTAAATATAGGTTGTATACACGTAGAATTTAAGAGCCTTTCAGAGGTATATTCTATCTCTACCCTCTCCAAGCGCAGAATCTCTACGCGGTCTGTTAAAAAAATACGCTGACTGATCGAATTGCGCGGCTCCAGTTGGTTCCAGGGGAGTCCGCTTGTTGTCGCTAGGTTCGCACAGATCAGCTGATTACGACGCCATTTCCCTATTGCAGATATCTTCATTTGTGTATTAGCTACGCGGTTTTAAGTGAAGTGCGATTTTTTCGTTTAGCGGATTTCAGAATGAATGACCTGAAGGAGCAACGACTTGCTGTGAAATTTTGTGTTAAACTTGGAAAATCTGCGACTGAAACTTTTGCTATGCTTAACACGGCTTACGGTGATGTTGCTATGAAGTGTACGGCATGTTTCAAGTGGCATGAACGTTTTAAGGATGGTCGACAATCCATTGAAGATGATGAGCGTCCTGGACGTCCTTCCACGTCAACTGACGACCCGCACGTCGACAAAATCAACACCCTGGTGCGGGCAAATCGACATCTGACTGTCAGGGAGCTTGCTGAAGAGTGTGGGATATCAGTTGGATCTTGTTACGAGATTTTGACCGAAAAATTGAAGATGCACCGCGTTGCTGAGAAATGTGTGCTTCAGAACTCATGAGTTTTGGGCCAAACACTGATCACTGTTCTTCCCAATCCCCCTACTCACATGACCTTGCTCCTTGCGATTTTTTCTTGTTCCCCAAACTCAAAAGACCCTTGTAAGGAAGAAGATTTGAGACGATTCCCGAGATTAAGGCAAATGCGACGAAGGAGCTAGAGGACATTACAGAAGAGCGTACCAGGACTGTTTCAACAAGTGGAAACACCGTTGGTATAAGTGTGTGCGTTGGGGAGGAGAGTACTTTGAAGGGGTCCTAGACCTGTAACTTCTAAATAAAGTACATTTTGTTTTGTGACGTGAGTCCGCGAATTTTTTGAACAGCCCTTGTAGATATAATTATCCTAAATTTACTAAAATCACAAATTAAAGTACAGTTAATTAATAATGCAGCAACATGATATAAGCTATCTATTAAGAATTGCAGCATTATATTATGTTGAAAATATATATTTTAGTAAATCCGATATAAATAATTAATTACGTTATATTTTCTAATCTTACTATTATGTAAAGGACATGGCGTGCACATTTGTATCTATGTGACCGAAATAATAAATACATTGTGTCACTATCTATTAAACGGCACCACAGAAAAAATCTATAAAAATTCTCACTTTCGTATTCTAAATTCAGAAAATTATAAAAATAACTACGATACGTACGACAAACCTTTGTTTATCAAAGAACAGAATTTTAAAGTACTGTCCTCGTTACAAGAACCCGACTTTCACTAGGACCAGGGCCTGGCATGGCCAAGCGCGTAAGGCGTGCGACTCGTAATCCGAGGGTCGCGGGTTCGCGCCCGCGTCGCGCTAAACATGCTCGCCCTCCACACAGCCGTGGGGGTGTATAATGTGACGGTCAATCCCACTATTCGTTGGTAAAAGAGTAACCCAAGAGTTGGCGGTGGGTGGTGATAACTAGCTGCCTTCCCTCTAGTCTTACACTGCTAAATTAGGGACGGCTAGCACAGATAGCCCTCGAGTAGCTTTGTGCGAAATTCCAAAACAAACAATTCACTAGGACTATATTTGAAGGGTTAATTATATCTTTATTGATGTAATTTATAAATATAGTTTTAAGAAAAGGAGTTAAAAACACTGTTAATTTTCAAATAAACTATACCATACTTAATAGATAAAATAAATGTTGGCTTAGCACAATCAGGACTGTTTTCCACTGCATTAATTACTGTACAAAATAAATATTTTTTGTCTTAGAAAATGTCCCATTTTTTTTTTAATTTTTCAGTACAACGCTATGTAAAACAGCCCAGTATTTGCTAAGGTTGCAGAGTGAAGTGAATGTTGGTTGTTGTCTGACTTTTGTTTCTGACAAAAGTAACTTCCGATTACTGACCGGAAGCTGACCACATGTTTGAAAGGGGTTGTGTAACTGTGTGTCGAAAGGTAGAGGGCGGTATTTGATGTTTGAATATATAATTTTATTTTTTATTATATTAATATACGTATAAAAGCGTTCCTTTATATTGGTTTATTTTGGGTTTAAGTTGTTGTATAAGTAAGGCTTCTTTAATTTTGCGTTTGTTTCTTTATTTAGTATTTGAGTGTTTTCTATGGTTATGTTGTGTTTATTTGACTTGCAGTGTCCGAAAACGTGTGAAGGTGACTTTTTATGTTCTTTGAATCTGGTTTCCATTTTTCTACTTGTTTCTCCAATATAGAAGTCGTGGCAGTTATCAACTTGTATTTTATAAATAATGTTGGTGTGGTGTTTGTCAGTGTAGTTTTTACATAGTATAGACCTCAGTTTTGTGCCTGGTTTTTGAATAAATTTGGTATTAACTGGAATGTCATATTTTGTTATTAATTTTTGCCAAATGTTGGTTATTTGTTTACTGATGTCAGGAATATATGGGTTGCAGCAGTATATGGTTTCGTGGTTTTTTGATTCGTGAGATATATTTACTTTTGTTGGTTGATTTTGTTTTCTGTCTAGGTGTGTGCGAATAATGTTTTCTACGGTTTGTGGAGGAGACTTATTGATGTTGATGAAGTATTGTTTTATTTTGTCTAATTCATCGTTAATTTTATCTGGTGAGCATAGTTTTATGGCTGTGTTTATTTGGTTTCTTAGTATGTTCAGTTTTTGTTTTGTTTCATGTGCTGAGTCCCAAGGAATGTATAGTCCAGTATGGGTGATTTTTCGGTGGATTTCTGTTTTGAATTGTGTGTCGGTTCTTGTAATTTTGAGGTTAAGAAATGATATTTGATTGCTTTCTTCCTGTTCACATGTGAAGTTAATGTTGGGATGTATAGAGTTAATGTGATTGAAAAAATTAAGTATGTGTTCTGTAGATTTGAATCTCGCAACCGTGTCATCTACATATCTGTACCAGTATAGTGGTGGATGTAATGCTGTGTTAATTGCTTGTGTTTCAAGTTGTGTCATAAAAATATTGGCTAGAACTGGTGATACTGCGTTCCCCATGCTTAGGCCATTTGTTTGTGTATAGTTGTGGTTGTTGAACATGAAGTTTGTCTTTATCGTGGTGAATTCTATGAGGGTTGCTAATTGGTTGCTGAGTATGTCTATAGTTGGGTTAGGGTCTTGAATATAGAGTTCTAAGGCTATCTTGCTGGCTTCAGTGGTTGGAACTTCTGTAAAGAGGAATATAACATCGAATTTGGTAAATATATAGCATGGGCATTCTCCAAATATGTAACATCAGCCAGCGCATTCATCAAAGACACTTTTAATTTCAAGTGTACGTCCATGTATCACAGTTTGAAAATGAAAAAAAAAATTCTATAATTATTAATTGTTTTCAAATACATAGTTTTTACAAATAGGTTTATTCAAAAGAAACACATTTATTAATTTGTTTTTGATGCTTTTTTAAAATGTAGTCTATGTTGAGTCGTCACAAAAGCTACTTGACTGTCATTGGCCAAATCGATTCACAGCTGAAAGTTGTGAAGATATGGTGGCATGCTTGAGTTAGGATGTAAATTGTAAGTGTAATGATTGGAGGAAGAGGTATCGTTCACCCGGCACTCCTGGGTATTCAAAAATTAACATACCCAAATACCCACACAGAAGAAGCGAAGCGTGTAGTCATTGAAATTTGAAGGTAGCGTTAATTATTTGATTCTTGTTAATTAATTTTTTTATGTATCACCACAATAATATATTATTAATCTGCGCTTACTAGAATATCTTCATTATGCGGACATATTTGACACGTAAACTGAAGAAAAGATAGAGTATGACTCAGAATCCGATTCAAATTGGATGTTTTATTCGATTTCGAGCCAAATTTAGCTATCTGGAAATTGAAGTGACTCACAAACTTGTTATGTACATGTAGGCCTCTTGTATCCAGGCTTAGATTTAATTATAATTTAAAGTTGTAAATGTACATATTGTAAGTTTTCAGTAATAAAGGGCGAAGAAAGTTGTAACAATGTGATAAAAATGTAGTAATAATTAAGATTTTGTTTGTTTTGAATTTTGCGCTAAGGACTGCGGTCGTCGCCCCTACTTTAGCAATGTAAGACAAGAGGAAAGGCAATTAGTGATTACCACCGACCGCCACTCTTGGGCTTCTCTTTCACCAACGAATAGTGAGATTGACCGTCACCTTATAACGCCCCCACAACTAATTAGTACTTGCATTAACCTACATCTAACATCTTTACACGTTCACACTTGTTATGTTAAAAGAAGCTTTGAGACTTGAAGCTGTGTTCCAACTGTTGTTAGAGCTTTATATAAAATCATTTAACAACCATCATAATAAATGTTCAGCTTGAAAACAATCTCAAAGTGACATTTTTAGTGTCAAACAACTTACATTATTGATACATTTACATTATTCTGAAATTTAGGTCTGTGTTTGTAAGTTAGTAGATGAATTTTTCAGCACATTTCTGTAGTTAAAATACAAAGATCTGATACTTACTTGAGATGAAAAATATGTTTTTGATATCTTATTGAACAAATAGTTAGTAGCAACATAGCTTCTCCTAATCAGTAGGTTTTATTGTTTTATAACTCATGTATACCTACTTAAAGTTCTGCTAGATATGGCAACTTTAGTTTGCTATTTTAACATTAATTTCTTCATGCATTAACTTTATTACTTGCCTCCATTGAGTAAAATGTTTAGACTGGGAGCACCAGATAATGATGTACAGCAACACTATGGTGTAGGAGAGATAGACAAATACTGATAGTGTGAGTCAAGCCTAAACGTAATGTTTATTTTTTTTATGGTGTAATCAGTTTTGTTGAGTTTCTTTATTTTTATGATTTAAAAACTGTAACTATTTGCCTGGATGGAATTACCAAGCTTGTAATCACTTGTCATTTTGTGAAAAGGTTGCCTTGAAATTTTTATCATCTTAAGCTGAATACAAAAGTTAACTGTCTAAAAATGCTTCAAGATTGATTTGCTTCGTGAAGAAATACACGAAATACATAAATTAATTCAGATATTTTCTTTAAGTTTTATTATTAACATTACCTACATGAAATTGATTTTTATGTGTTCTGATCATGGTAGTATGATGTTCTATTCAACCAATATTAATAGTATGTATATATATCTTTCTGTTGCATTTAAGCCATATTAAGTTAATATGAAGTACAAGATTAAGAGAAGTAGCAGAAGTCTACTAGATATAAGTGATCCCACAAAACTTTATTCTTTGCAATATAAAACATGAAAATGGACATTAACCAACTTTTATCTAGGAAAATTGTGCAGAAGACCAACTTCAAGTCAGCAAATGAAAAATCCCTGCAATAATGTTATCTCAACTTCCATGAGAAATAGAGGAGGAATTAAAGAAAAGGGTATTTATTTTCAGCATCCAATACTTGTGTCTTGATTATCTAACAAATAAGTTCAGTCTTCCTGTGATAACTCATCTTCCCTGTGGAGACCTCTACTTTTATTCGTACCCCTAAGATTAGGCCTAACTGAGATCAACCGCATATATATATATAAGAGGTTCGAAGGTAATTATGCATGTTTATTTGTTATATTTAGCATTTTGTACTATCTTAATTTGTATTTCTTTGAAGCAAATTATATATTTTAGTTGAGATTCACTTTGTCATATAAAGGGGAACTAGAAGTTCATTTCTAAGCTCTTACTACATTAGAGAAAGTTATTATGTCATAATTTGTAATATAATGATTGATAATTTTCATACATGAACTTATTACAGTATAATTAATGTTTAAAAATTCTATCTATACAAATTGTTTTCAGTTTAATATGTTATATGTTATCTGCACTAGTAGATCAAAGATGAAAATTATTTTGAATTTTCTATGTTAGTTTTTCACAATGATTATTGAAGTAAATTAAGAAACTACAGATAATTCAGTAACATGAACTGTTACTTTGTCTCCTTACAGACAATGTTTAAACTGAGATAATCTGTAGGAATTATAGGAGGATGTCCCAATCATGCTCTTTACTTTATTTGCATTGCAAGTAAGAGATGTTGATTTATAGTGAAATGCAGTACATTTTCCACTATCCAGACTTACAATTATTCTATACTTATGACTCTTGTACTTACATGTAAGACTACTTTATTTACATACAAAAAATAGAGTTGTTTTAACTTGAAACTTTAATTCAAGCAGTGAAAATATATGAATAGAATTCTTCATATATCACAGGTTTGCACCATCAGTCAAACAGGAATCATTCCATTTTTACAATTATTTTTAAGGTAATTGTCAATGAATGTTATTTAATGCCTTTACAATATTTTCCCAGCATATTTTTGGTAATTGCTCGTAAAATTAACACAGGAATATGATGTTATTTCCTAATAGATTAAAAATTTAAGCCTAAATGTACAACAATGGATTTTTTTTCTTTCACATAGATACAAATATTTCCATTGCACTAAACAGATTTTTGGCTTTAGATTTTAAAGCATTTACAAAACTTTCATCAGCACAGATGGTAAATATAAACTTTTTGAATTTTGAAAGAAATGTTCATGTTAGGGCAGAAGTGTAAGAATTCTCTTTCTAAAAATACCTAAATAGGTTGTTTTTTTAAATATCCACTTACAAGACATAAACTGTGCCTACCACAATTGTTAGTATAATCTGCTCCATGTAGAGAAAAATAATTTAAAGTAGGAGACTATTTGTGGCATGATATTCATTACCAGTGTATAAAAAGTACAGTTATATAGATGTACATTTAACTACACCTTGGAACAAAAAACCTTCTGCTTCTTTGGTTAAACGTGTTTTATTTGAAGTTACCAAAACTGCAATAATAAATGTGTTAATTTTGTATGATCTATATATATCACTTAAAGGTAACAAATTATTTAAGTTTTGTATAAAGAATTTCAACTGTGTGCTATACTCATGTTAATTTATTGAAACTGCCTTTTTTCTTTCAGTGAGTAAGTTTACAGCTTTGTTTTAAAGTATGTGATATAGAGTACACATGGGTCATTGTAATAAAATAACATCATCAGAAAGAAATAAAAGAAAAAAGGAATTTAACCCTTTTTAAACATCGGAGCACTTTTAAAGTGTCTCTTGAACAACTGCATATGTGAAATTTCCAAATTAAGAAAAGTAATACTTGAAACTGTTTCAACAATTTTTTACCATAAATATTTCAGAATTAATGTTTTGCTGTTTTGTATGACTTGGTGTGATTTGTAAACAACTCTTAGATGTCTCACCTGATAATAATACTTTTACAAATTTTTTGTTTTTATTATAATATCTATGCTCATTCCAAATCAGTGTACAAGTGTATCTTGCAAGTACATTTAAATTTTTCTGACTGTTCTTATATTAGTGAGAGATTCAGTTACATCAGCTGTTATATTCTTATCTCCATCTAAGCTGCACTTCAGTAAATTCTTAAAAGGATTAAATGTCAAATGCTGGGAATGGCCTAGTGATTAGCTGTGTTTTTATTATAATATCTATGCTCATTCCAAATCAGTGTACAAGTGTATCTTGCAAGTACATTTAAATTTTTCTGACTCTTTTTATATTAGTGAGAGATTCAGTTACATTAGCTGTTATATTCTTATCTCCATCTAAGCTGCATTTCAGTAAATTCTTAAAAGGATTGAATCTCAAATGCTGGGCTTGGCCTAGTGATTAGCTTACCATACTATAACTCAGAGTCCACGATTTGCATCAAACTGTGTAAAATCATTCTTTGTGCTTTGGGATTGTGTGTGAATTATAAAAGTAGGAACTCTGATCTTATTTTCTGAGTAGAATAACTGTACACATAATGGTGATTTCTGTCAATTAGTTGAATCTCCTTTAGTTAGGGGCATATAGCTCTTCATGTAGCTTTTCACAAACCACCTAATCAACTACTTAAAAAGCTGGCTGTATCAGTTTTGTTCTTAACTGTTTATTTTTGCTTATTTCTTATAAAGATGTTGTTTATCACATAGGAGATGAATTTGTGTTTCTTGACCCCCTGAAAGCCCAACCAACAACTGCCCTAAGTGCTGATTCTCCTGATGATGAGAGTTACCACTGTTGCTATGTCAGTAGGATGATTTTACTGAATTGAATCCTTCCATTACATTGGTACGTTTTGTTTTTTAAAGCATTCTATCTTATACTTTTTAAATGAAACAAAGAAACAGTTTTAAAAGCATCAGTTCTCTATACGTTGGGTTATCTTGCTGTTTACTGTTGATGAAACATAAACCTACTTTTTTATAGTAATGGTTCTACTGCATTAAATAATTTATTTAATTAAATACTGTGCTCAAGAACATGCAATAATAACTTGCAAAAAGCAAACAATGCTATATAACTATTATTATTTGTCTGGCTTTCTAACTGCACAGTAGGAACCATAAAAATTCGTCTAAGCTCATTTGGGTGATTCCCATGAGAAGAAATTGAAACTGGTTGATGAAATAGACAATTCTATGTAAAGAAAACAACATAATATTATATGTCATTTAATAGATTAGAAGTTTGGTTTTTCTAGTGGTTATAGATAATATATAATGTCAAAGAAAACTTGGTTATTTATGAAAGAGAGGATGTTTATGGTTCTCTAAACAAATAAGATTGAAGACCATAAAAATTGCTTTACTTGAGTAATATTTATAGTATGAATTCCATATTTCTTGGTGAATAAATTAGAAAAGATACTGACAGAGCAAATGTCGTAATTTTCTTTCTTCTTGGACTTTGACAAATCCATTAAAATAGTTTTTCCTTTTTATTTAAATCAAGAAACAACTGAATAAATATCTATAGATATGCTGTAAGAATGGTTGAGATGCTGATACAGATTTCAAAAAAGAAACACCAACTATTTGAACATTTTCGAATAATTGTCTTTTCTTCATTTTGTTTTATTATCATGGAAAAGAACAGTCAAGCATCTGAAAGTGCTTGAGCTTTGGGTACTGTTTTTTTTTCTAATCTCTTGCATCAATCTCCTGTGTTGCTAACTCTCTTATCTGAAGGTACTAATATGTATACACAGTATTATCATTTCTTTTAAAGTATCCTTTTATTGATTCTTTAATGAAATATTTTTTGTATTCAGTTACATTTATCTAAACATATTTTACTATAATTTTCTGTAAAAATAATCACCCAAAAGTCTAGTCTTACAGTATTAATATTGTACAATTTATTTTGTTCTGAATTTAGTGTTTCTACTTTTCAAATGAAGCAGATTTTGATATGTAGTGTAACCATGTTTATAAGGTAAGTACTGACTCCAACTTTGCCTTTTTCTTTATCATAATTTTCAGTGAATTTGATTTCTGTTTTCTTGTTATTTTCAGAGTTAAATATTTAGCTATAAAAATACTACTACTAAAAACCAATTTAAATACTATTTGAGTGACTTTGAAAAAAATAAATGTTGGATGTTACTCATTCTGTGGCATACGTGTAATTGTACAAATATTATTAGAGTATGTTCTAAAAAGAATATTTCAAAGGATTAATATTTTTGGAATCAAAACTTGTGGAATAAAAATGTGTTTAAAAGTAGAGAATTTCCTAATAGAATTAATGTGAATAAAAGTTTTAAGTTCTAATAGAATTGTACACCTCTGGTATTTTGTGTGTTTCACTTGATTGTTGTCAGATAATTATTGAATCAAGTTAAATGTGTAATCCAGCCACTGTTAGTGTTAATCATATATAATAGATAGTAATATTTGAGATCAACTTTGATTATTTCATCTAACTTACAATGCAACTCACAGTTGATTCAAAATATCAGGCTGTTGTATATGAAATGTCAGATTTTTAAAGGAAAATGTGAAATAAGTCCATCTTATTTTCTTTTAAATTATTTAATCAAAATAAGCTCCTTTAGATCCAATACACTTCTGCCAGCGCGTTGCAAGTTTATAAATGCCGTATTTAAAGAGTTGGATGTCCTTTGATGTAGTGAAGTCTTCGAAGGTACTGTAATTGACGTTTGGTTTGCAAATGTTTTTTTCATTAAAAAATTTCCAAATCTTTTAAAAAAGAGATAATCTGTAGGGGAAAGGTTTGATAAATGTGGTGGATGAGGTAAAGTTTCATATTGAAATTTGTTTAGGTTTTAGACAGTAATGTGTGAGACATGAGATCGAGTATTGTCATGAAACAGTATGGGTCCACTACCATTGACTAATGCTGGATATTTTCATGACAACTTTTGAAGCATAATTCCATGTTCACAATAGCATGTTTCTGCTGTTATTGTTTGTCCATTGTTTAAGAATGAATAATGGATCACAGTTGCTGACAATCATCACACACTGACCATAAACTTCTTAGGATGAACAGTTGGTTTTGGTGCTTCTTCATAGCCAAGCCACTGTCTAAATTGTTGTTGATGGTTGTCAAGAATCCAGTTTTCATCACAGGTGACAATTGTATAGAGAAACATGTGGTTTTTTTTTTTTGAGGGAATAAGGAGTGAAGAACAAATTTTAACTTGTTATTTGATGGTTTTCAATTAATTCCAGAGGTACCCATTTATTGAGCTTTTACACCTTACCAGTTGCTCTAAGATGTTGGGAAATTTTAATAATGTCAGCAAGTTCTCTTACAGTTTGGTGGGTATCTTATTCAACTAAGGCCTCAAATTCTTCCTTCTTAATTGTGTCTAAGGATGGCCTAGAGGTCTATATTTAAAAAACTTGTCACACCAAAGTGAAATCTAAACCAATGCTGTACTATCACCAAATGCATTAATGATATTACACATTGCTGTCTCTGTATTGTAACCAAGCTTAAACTCATACAAGAAAA
The DNA here is from genome assembly GCF_004210375.1 of Tachypleus tridentatus. Classification (NCBI taxonomy): domain Eukaryota; kingdom Metazoa; phylum Arthropoda; class Merostomata; order Xiphosura; family Limulidae; genus Tachypleus; species Tachypleus tridentatus. The sequence continues at coordinate 105,039,601 of NC_134828.1, forward strand.
TCACAAGAATACTAATGTTATCCATGGTGACAAAAATCAGTATAAAATATAATTTAGTTTACAAACTAGAATAAAGTATGACAATGTTTGGAATTGAATCTTAGGAAATCTGTTGTTGGTTTTTGATCAGTTTTTAGCACTTGGTTTAGGTTACATATTTTACAGACTGTTTCTGTCTGTACCTGACAATGTCTTTACAGATAAAACTGTTGTACTCGGAAATAAAACATTTGTGAATGTTTGGTGCAAAACGTTTGACATTTGGCTTTCTTTTCCTTAGTTCTATAATTATATATTTTTATCAACTGCTCATATTTTCAAGAATTGAGTTATTTTTACTAATTCAATGGTATGCACTAATAAATGTCAGCCATGAGAATACTGGCAACACAGCACATTATCATCTGTATGTTTGGTTCAGGGTGAATTTCTTACCAATCGACAGTGAAACGCTGCCACATATAACACTTGTTGCTGGAGGAGTACATAAGGTCTTTGGGAAGATAAGAATTCATACAGTGAACTTTATAAATAATGTAGAGACAAAGCACATGATATTTGAAAGGCTTAAATCTTCAGTGATCTCCTTGGAAAAAACTTGTTATCAGCCTTTAAGACACCAACATGTTCCAAAAAAACGTAATCCACAGCAGTGTCTTCATACATGAAATGAAGGTGATTGCTACAAAAGAGAATAGAGAATACTTTGGCATACAGAGAAAGCTATCATGATACGTGCATTTCCTAGTACTGTTGACAGATAATAATTAAGGATTTGAGGCTCATGAAGGCTGACAAGCTACAAGTTAACATGTTTCCAGTTATGCCTTGAAATTGATGCTGTTTCTTGGAGAAAGATGGCCAAAGAAATTGAAATTGCAGTAATACTCTTCAATACATGCTTATCACATCCTAAGGTGCAACTCCAATAGACGTTTTGGGCCTTTGTTCTGCTTAAATATGGTCTTGGTAGCCAAAATTCATATGCAGTATTGGAAAATACATCAAGATGCTTTGGCTGTGATTGACCCCACCATTTATTACAAAATCTTAACATATTATCGAAATAATGTTGAATAATAGAACATAATCTCAGCACTCGAGTTGACCTTTTGAACACTGTTTTTAATAAAGTACAGTTAACCTAAACAGTATAAAAACTATTTTGAATTTTTATAAACTTCAGTTTCTTTTCATATATTCTTTTGCATTCCACGTGCTTATGTAAATGAGCCATAACTTATTACAAATACATGTATAAAGAATTAATCTACTTACATACTTAAGTCAGAATCTATATATGTACTTTGAACATCATCCCATGAAGACTGTTTTCATAATTCCTTTTCTAACAGTTTTCAATAGCCAGTGAAAAAGTACCATTATTTGAACTAAGTAAAGACAGACCACCCCACTTACCAACTTGAATCTAAAGAAGCTGCAGGTAAGTAAGTTTTGAAATTTATTTTCTAAAGTATACCAATTTGTTTTAAATTATTTATTGTGCTGAGTACTAAATATTTTTGGATTCATAAATGATTTAAGCTTTTATTAGAATTTTCTCTAGCTGTAGCTCATCTGTGAAAAAAAAAACATTCAGATGGTATATTTGTGTGAAGTTTTAATAAGTTTCTCTGCAGCAATGAGATGCAAACCATGGAACCTCAGATTCATTGTCTAACTTGCTAACTGTTATTCTTTAGGCTAGACTAGACCTAGTGGTTATTATGCAGGATTGTGAATTTGAGAGAGTCCATGGTTTGCATTCCATTGTAATAAAAAATAGTGCTGTGTGTTTTTGTCTATGGGTGTATAGAACAGTGACAGCCAAAATTCCTCTATTCAAAAATTGACAATGTTGACTACAGTCACTGTTTTCATTACTAATCTATCAGTTCAAATATGAGTGGTGTATAGCACATATAGCTTTGAATGAATATCCAAAATAAACTATTATTCTTTGAATTTGAACAGTTGTTCCCTTCCTTTACAGAGTTTAACATCATCTTTGTTTTGTGCATTTTATTAACTGAACCCATTTTACTTTTGTTGTTCCTCGTGCAGCAGTCTGAAAAAAAATCACTGTAATTTCCACAAACTGGTTCACTTTGTGATTTTCAAATACAAACTTACATACTTTTACCAATACTTATTCCACTTGTTTGTTTGTTATTTTTTTCTAGAATTACCACACTTCACATAAATATTCCAAGTTTAAAAGATATAACTTAATTTTATCAGCCATTCAAAATCAGTTACTACTCTTGTAACAATCATACAATCTGTTCAACAAACAGTTTTATTATCTATGTTAGAAATTACTTGATATATTTTTTTTACTGAACATATTTAGATTTACATGACAAAAATAATCCTTCAATTTTTTTTCTTTCAGACCTGTCAGCTCTTGAGATATAGCTTTTCAATTTCTTTTTTTTTTTTTCCCATATTTTCTTTCCACAGTTGGAACTTTGTCTGTGTGGTTGTCTCATTTGTAAGCTCAGTGAGGTGACAGCATATGAGCTCAGAATTAAGAACCTTTTTAAGGAGTAAAGCATCTGTAACTTTTATAGGAAGTTTATCAAATTCTCATAATTCCATATGTGCACTCATAAATAATTACCACATATCATATGACCTTAAATACATACAACAGAATAAGTACTTAAATGTTTCAGCTTCCTGTCCTTGCTTTCCAGTAATACATATTTTTTCTCATTGTTAGCCAAACATTGTCTTCTCTGTTAGAGTGATACAAAAAAAAAAGTTTGAGAATTGGATCATTGCTAACTGTGAACAAAAAATACAAACAAGTGTGTGTATCTATATATATAAATGCTAAAAATGCATATATACACTTATAAAGAGGCTGAATATGTTATATTAAAATAATTTTGGAGCCTCAACACACCATCATAGTATATCTGATTATGTTTTGTCTGACAGTTATGTATCTTAACAATAGTCCTGCAACTGTGATATAAATCCAGTATGCATCATTTTTCTATGCATTTTTTCCATAATCCAATTTGTATACAAGGAAAGACATTTTCTATTTTATCTGTTCAGTGAGGGGAAGGTAAACTGCACATGTGATAAAATGTTTCCATACGACATACAGATGAGAATATTTTAACTTTCCAGTTAGAAACATTATATATATATATATATATAGTACTGACAGGACTTTGTAACAACTTTACAGAATATATTCAAGTTGTGGTTCTTTTATCAGCTAGATACACTGTTTTTTGTTTTTTTTTATTTTTTTGTTTGTTTGTTGTTAAGCTCAAAACTGAACATTTGTTCTGCCCATAGGGGCTGTCTGAAGTCGATTTTTAACATCATAAGCTCTCAGACTTATCAGTGAACCACAGGACAGTAGATATGACATATATTTGCCAAACTGGTACGTTTTTACAATTCTTATGCAATGGTTAGCTACAATAACAACGTTTGTTTGTTGTTAAGCACAGTGCTACGGAATGGACTATTTGTGTTTCACCCACAACAGGTATCAAAACTCAATTTCTACTAAGGTAAGTCTGCAGAAATACCACTCTGCCACTGAGGGATATATTTTGTAAATATAATGAATATAAACTTAATATTTAGCATTAAGGCAGTTAATATATAGGAGGTGGGACTTCGTGAGCGGGCCCAGCATTGCCATGTGATTAAGGTACTCGACTCTTAATCCGAGGGTTACAGGTTCGAAACCCCATCACATCAAAGATGCTAGCCCTTTCAGCCATGGAGGTGTTAGAAAGTGATGGTTAATCCCACTATTCATTGGTAAAAGAGTAGCCCAAGAGTTGGCAGTGGGTGGTGAAGACTAACTGCCTTCACTCTAGTCTTACACTGCTAAATTAGAGACAGCTTTCAGGAAGCAAAACATTTTGCTGATTGTGACAGGTACCTGGTGAGTATGCACAAATATAGTTTTGGTTTTGCTTCATCAGTAGGAACCCTGAGAAATAGACAGTTAACTATTTACCAGCAATAACGTATTTAATTGTGTTTATGTTTCTAATATGCTATTAAGTTCAACATAATTTAAAGTGTTTTGCTCCTGATTATCGTTTGTATTCAATATCCGGTGCATCACATTGCAGTGTCCAACAGTAGTCAACAAGCATTGACGGATTCCAGTTGCACTGATATTGTTTTCCATTGAAGCAATGTCCTGGTGAAACCTTTCACTGTGTTCGTCACTAACAGAACCGAGGTTTGCAGGGAAGAAGTCCAAGTGTGAGTGGAGGAAATGAATCTTGAGTGACATGTTGCACTTCATTGTTTTGTATGCTTTGAGAAGTTTGTCTACCAGCTGATTGTAATGTGGAACTCTGTAATTGCCAAGAAAATTGTCAACAACGCCTTTGAAGTCTTTCCTGGCAATCTTTTCCGGCCCAACTAACAGATCTTCGAACCTCTTGTCACTCATAACATGTCTGATCTGAGGGGCAACAAAAATGCTCTCTTTGATCTTGGCCTCAGTTATTTTTGGGAACATCTGTCTTAATTAAAGAAAACCTTTACCTTCTTTGTTCATTACTTTCACGAAATTCTTCATAAGTCCCAATTTTATGTGAAAAGGAAGCAAAAAAATCTTTGCTGGGTCGACAAACGATTCATGCGCCACATTTTTCTGTCCTGGAACAAACTTTTTACGGAGTGGCCAGCTCTGTCTAGAACAATGTGACTCTATGGCACGACTGTCCTATTCACAGATGAAACAACAGTACTTTGTATAGCCAAGCTGCAGTCCCAGTAACAGAGCAACGACTTTCAGATCTCCACAAATATTCCAGTTGTACTTGCTGTACTGGATGTGATTCAGCAACATTTCCATGTTCTCGTAGGTTTCTTTTATGTGTGTCGCATAGCCAACAGGTATTGAAGGGTGAACGTTGTCATTGTGTAACAGAACAGCTTTGAGGCTTAACATTGATGAATCAATAAAGAGACGCCACTCTTGCGGGTCATGGTTACAACCCAAAGCTGAAAACAATGTCAACACAGAAACAGAGACTGTCAAGTTGTGCAAAAAATTTGGTTATATCATCTTGGCGGCTTCGACAACAGTAATTTTCGTACCTGGTGACGACAAACACCATTCCTGCAGTCTCGAACCCACCAATTCAGCTTTTGCTTTTGAAAGACCCAAATCTCTGACCAGATCGTTTAATTCTGACTGTGTTATGAGATGTGGATCGCCTGAGGAGCACGGTTCAAAATCCGGATCAGTGTCACTGCCAGTTCCCTGCATTGAAGTTTCTTCATCTGGTTCGTCTAAGGTTCATTCCTCTGGTGGGTTCGGAATGGGAAGATTGTCGTCATGTGGCACGTGTTTTATTGCTGAAGGCAGATTAGGGTATTCAATTGACTTCTTGTTTTTGACAGAGAAACCAGACACATAAGTCAAACAGAAGTAACAGTTCGTCACATGGTCTTTCTATTCTTGCCATATCATCGAGACAGCAAACGGCATTGTCTTTCGATTGCCTCTGAGCCAAGCTATCAGACAGACAGCATATGTCGCACAACAAATGTCAGGCATCCATTCCTGGTCTTGATCACCAATTTTACAGCCGAAGTACAGATGATATGATTTCTTCACAAGAGCATTCATTGAGCATCTCTGATGAACAAGTGTATACTCGCCACAAATATAGCAGAATGTGTAGCGGCTGTTACGACATTGATGAGGCATATTGACCGACACCATCGTCCTGCAAAACGTCTATAACATCTAACTTACTTGTTACAGTGCTACTGAGGCAATGCTATATTCTGAAACAATACGTACACACTATAAGGTCTATATTAATCCAATGAGCAGCATCTGTGTATGCAAGCCACTTTTATAGCCTGTTGAGACAGTGTCAAGCTGGCTCTGGGCTGCATACTTCCACAGAACAGCTTCCAACCTGGCCTGATTTCATGCCTGGATATGCCCAGACTGCACAAAACATTTTTCATAGGTCTCTTACAGAAACGAAAATTTTTGGACACAAATATAAGAAAAAACATGACAAAACTGAAGATTTCGATGAAACGGTACGTGATGGGTAAATTTGGATGTGATTTTCGTGATCAGCAGCCAAAAATCTATAAGGAACATCCAACAGCGTTCAAGAAGCAAAAACTTCGTTATGCACTGTAGCCCTCGTATAACTTTGCGCAAAATTCAAACCAAACTGAACTTCTTTTGCAAATCAAAATTAACATATTATAATATAAAAAATACAAATTTTTTGAGGAATGTGACGTAAAATTTTATTATATAAAATGAATAAATAATTCCATTAATTCGTAATGTACTTATTATTTAATGTTATTTATTGTTGAATTTTAAACAAAGCTCGAGTACCATCTGCGCTATCTAGAGTGATAGACTAAAAGGCAAGCAACCAGTCAATAACACCTACTGCCACCTGTTGGGCTGCACATCAGCAACAAAAAATGGAAATATATATGTAAAAACGGCTCGTTTGGGTTGAGAAAATATTTTACGTAGATTCGTATACTTAATATAATAAAGCTGAAACCTAATATACCCTTCGAATCATAACTGATCACTGAGTTTTACTAGTTTAGAAGAATTCCACTCCACAACAGTAACTCTAGATAAATGTATGTGTTTGTGTGCGTGAGTGTGTTGTTTTTTTTCTTATAGCAAAGCCACATCAGGAGAATCGACTCTCTGGTTTTAATGTTGTAAATCCGTAGACTAACTGCTGCCCCCATGGAGGACCTATGAGCAAGAATAGTAAACCAAAACAACAACATTGGGTTTCTTATGACAGTGTAACGTGTATATATCATGTTTTAAATCGCACTTTATTCACCGTAGTGAACCTACGTTCATACAGAAGCAGAAGAATAAACTGGACTATTGCTATTAATTAAGTGTTATTAGTTATTCGGCAGTCCATCTATTTAATATACCAGAAATAATTACTGTCTTAACTATATTAACTTCTTCGTCTCCATTAGCTCTGTGGCTTTTCTCAGTTTTCATATTATTACAACCTTAGTTGTTAATTTTAAAAACTGCCACCTATGCTTTCTTGAAGGGTCCGAGATGGCCAGGTGTTTAAGGTACTGCACTAGAAATCTGAGGGTCGCAGGTTCGAGTCCCTGTTCCATCAAACATGCTCATCCTTTCAGTTGTAGGGGCGTTATAATGTTACAATCTCTTGGTAGCCAAAGAGTTGGAGGTGGGTGGTGATGACCTTCGCTCTAACCTTACACTGCTAAATTAGGGACGGCTATCTGCGTTAGCTCTCGTGAAGCTTTGCGCGATATTCAAAGCAAACAAGCAGACCACGCAGTCGTGTGTTACACGGTGTAAACATCTACAGAAAAAGAAAAACCAAACAATGTTGCGCCAAAGTGAAAACATTTCAAAATAAGGTTTGTCTGTTGTTTACCGCACAGCTGCACATTGAGTTACGTGTGTTTTGCTTACCAGAGTTATCAAAACTCGATTCTTCTTGCCGTAAGACTTTCCCCTGAACATTTCAGAACAGAAGTGAACATTATAACATACTGTACTATTCTTAAGATACTCTATTAATGCTAAGATAACAGTAATTTTCGTACAATTTGTTTTATACAGGAAATGGCAAATTTAATTAATTAAAAGCAGGTTGTTGTTTGTGTCAGTTTTACAGTTTTCTTACTTCTTCCTGGCAGAACACCAGTAGCAGGGTAATGAGTGCTTCGACAATGGAATCATGCAAGTCATCATACGAGGTATTGTAAGTTGCACCTTTATTTTCCTTTTTAAAATAAGTTACAAAATTGTATTTTGCCTTTATTTATATCTCTGTGTGCTTTAGAATCCCTTTAACACGCTGGCATTTAGTAATAGTTATTAACGTGTCAGATTCGGCAGTTTCATTATTCTAATTTTATCTTAAATTAAATAGAAATGAGATCTATATTATGTCTTTTAGATTAGTTAACGGTAAAAGCGATTAAAATATCAACCATCCAGTAAAGATAAGTTAATTTGGTAGAAATAATCAAATAGTTACCATTCTATTGGTAGAAGTAATCATGTTCTATTGTACTCGATTCGGTATAAGTAATCGACTAGTTACCATTCTATTGACATGTTCGTGTACTCGATTCGGTAGAAATAATTGACTAGTTACCATTCTATTGACATGTTCGTGTACTCAATGTCATAAAATCTAAAACTTAACCAATTAAACATAGCACAATTAATATTTGATTTAACAAGCAAAGCTTCAACGTTGTTTACGTTATTTTGGTATTTCATATCTTCGTTACTTATTCATTATCCATTGAATAAATACACTGGTAAAATTCTCATTTACCTGTTTATGTTTATAAACTCCAAAAACAGGCGTTTACAGTGGAATTACATAAGGTTGTGATATCATGATTTAAACAAACTTTTATTATCGTTTTCAACAAAACGTCTAATTATTCATTTGTTTCCTTTCATTTGATTTCTTCAGAATTTTATGATGGTCTGACATGGAAATTGCAGGAAAGCCTGGAATCACATCAAAATAAAATTCTGTAATTTCTTTTGAAGGAGCAAATAAGTCATCTTTATGACAACATACGACAGCATCTAGCTCTGCATGAGCGCCGTCTGTGGGTAGGAAAAGAAAAACTCGTCTGTGGCTTAATTTTCGTGACAAAAACTGACCGTATGAGAATTTTTTTAATTAAAAGTGTAGCTATTTGCTAAGAAGTCATTTTTAGAATTTTACAAATTACATCTTGGTGTTTATGATAGAAAATTTTCTGATTGTAATAAAAAACGTCGTTAATTTTTGCCAAAGTTCCTATGATTTGTGTCATGCCAAACATGCTCGCCCTTTCAGCCGTGGGGACGTTATATCTTAATATTCTATTGCGAACTTACTAAACTAACTAATCACAATTTCGTTCCTTACACAGAAGTACGTGCGTGATCAAACCTAGATAATGTTTTTAATTAGTTCTCGCTGTTCTTAATGGTTGCTGTGTTCATTAGCGAATGAAGTTTCCAATTATAATAATAAAAGTTCAATGCTTTGCGTATCAGGAGTAATCGACTCCATTTTGAGAGTCGCGGGTTCGAATACCCATCACAGCAAACACAAATTTAGTAGTGTAATACTAAAGGGAAAGCAGCTAGTCATCACCACCTACCACCAACTCTTCTTAGGCTATTGTTTTACCAATGTAGAGTGGGATTGATCGTCACATTATAAAGAACTCACGGTTGAAAGGGCATTATAATTTAACGGTCAATCCCACTATACATTTGTTAAAGAATAGCCCAAGAGTTGCTAAATTAGGTACGGCATAATGTGGATTCGAACCCGCAACCCTCAGAATGCGAGTCGAGCGCTCTAACCACGTGGTCATGCCGGGCCTATTGGGCTTGATCGAATTAATCTGGTAACATTTTTGTCCAGTAGAAAATTACTATTGGGAGATTAAATATCTGGTCTTTATTCGTTACTTTCATAGGCCTTATTTAAAATTAAAACAAAAATTATGTAACAGAAATTGATAAAAAGAGCTATCCGAGTTAAATACCCCCCATATATAGTATGTATATTAATGTATTTTTGTGGTAATTTCTATCATCCCAGTACTTTAAGGAAATAATTTACTCGTCAATATTTTATTCAGACCATTTAAACTAAACTGTGGCTTATGTTTCAAATCACCACAAAACAATCAAAAACGAATTGAGAAACGTGCTTGTTAAGGTTTTCCGGAGCTGTGTATTTTTATACTCAGGTTTGGGTTCTGGTCATTAGAATATTGGACATGGACTGTAAATGTCGCGAAAGAACGTTTTGGAGGGTCACCTTGATCCAACATAAGAAATAAATACAAATATTTATAGATGTATGATACTTATCATAACATCAACACGTTAACTGGGTAAAACGTGGCCCACAGGTTAGCGTGTACTGTATGTTTTAGTTGTTACTAGTGGAATACACATGAGTATTGTATGTTTCAGTTATTACTACTGGAACACACCTGAGTACTGTATGTTTCAGTTCTTACGTAATAAATATTTTTCTTAGTTCGTAAACGTTATTCCAGATGGTAATAACAAAGGCCTTGGTAGTTCATTATACTTGTCATAAAACGTTATGTTAGGCCTATAATACTTTTAACACTATATCCATAATCTAGTCACTTATTGATTTTCAAGAATTAGGTAAATAAGTAAAACAATCGGTATACAATTTCTACATAGTGTCTGTTTAAGTTTTGGTGAACTCTCCTGAAGAAGTTATAAAGTGAAAAGTTGAGTATGTTATTAAATACAGTCAACATGTTGGTGTTATAAGGTCGTTTGTTTCTAGTATTAACAATCAATTCGCATGTTTTGCTAAAGAATTGATTAATGTATTAAATAATTAGAATTTCAGTGTACAAGTTTGTGAATATCACGAAAGAAACGAAGAGGGTTGATTCTAATTTTTGGATAAACTCCAATACTAAAACAATGTATGGTATAATAATATTTGTTATAAACTAAAATGCTAATGAGAACAAGCGTAAAGTATTTCAACTGTTCGCACTTTTCTCGAGAAATTATAACTACTCAAATATATTCTGGATCATTTGGGGCAAGTAAAGTATTGTGTGAGAATCGCTTATTGCAATCAAACAAGACATATGTGTTTAAAACAATTAAATTGTTGGGTAGGTTTGTAATTTAATTACCAATGATAAGTGTTAAAAAGCGGCAAAGAAGACATGTTGGGTAGGTTTGTAATCTCAATAGCAATAATAAGTGTTAAAAACAAACAAATAAATTATGCTGGGAAGATTTGTGATTTAAGTAGCAATGATAAGTGTTAAGAACAAGTAAAGAAGTCATGTTTGGTAGGTTTGTAATCTCAATAGCAATAATAAGTGTTAAAAACAAAGAAATAAATTATGCTGGGAAGGTTTGTAATTTAAATAGCAATTTAAAGTGTTAAGAACAAGTAAAGAAGTCATGTGGGTTAAGATTGTAATTTAAATAGCAATTAAAAGTGTTAAGAACAAGTAAAGAAGTCATGTTTGGTAGGCTTGTAACTTAAATACCAATGATAAGTGTTAAAAACAGGCAAAGAAGTCATGTTAGGTAGGTTTGTACATTCATCAACTGTCTGGTCAGGAACAGATAGTTTTTCAGTGTTTATTATACTTCTTTACGAATTTTTTGACATAATAGTGTGAACAGTCTTGTTATACGACAATCGGATAATGAAATAGAAATATTTTATTTGTTTGACCGATGAATTCTTTGGCTGGTGAATATACTGTTGTGATCTTTTCATTTTTCACGTTTATTTCAAGTGCTTCATACTGGACTCAGGTGAGATATCAACATACGTTTCGTCAGATGCAAATATTCACTCTCACCTTATTCATCAATATTTATTACATCATAAATCGGGTCAAAATGTTTCACATTTACTAATTTAGTTTCAAATGCATTAAGCAGTTCATGAACGTTCATTGTAAAGTCTTCCAAGACTAGTAAAAGGTTATATCTTATACAACACATCCGAAACAGCCTATCCACGTATTGTTAACCCTAACAATCATCTGCTTTGACAGTGAGCCAATCTTATGTATTTTATAGTTTGAAAATTGTCTGAAATTCAGTTAGAAGGTCGTAGCATTTTTTAAATAAAGTGGTTAAAACTCTAGGGCAGTTAGAAACATAACAAATTAACAATATAATATATTTAAAACTTGAAGCTGATTTCTATATTGTACCTATTTGTTTTCAGCTTTTCTTTGCTGACTAGTTAAAATAATTGTGTTTGTGTTCTATTAACGTAGGTAGTCTCAGATAACTAGTGTCAAATACATTCTTTAAAAAGGATTTAAAAAAACGGATATTGTTTTTAAAACAAGAACTTACACTGATGACAAGCTACTCGTTTGATCAGATCTCCAGTACTTCTAACACTGCTGATCTCAGTAACACAGTGAGCTAACGAAACAGAAATAACTTTGTTTATATCATTATGTAGAATGATATGGCTTTATCATCTTTACCAAACAGGGACGTAGCCAAGGGGGTGTTGGGGTTAAACCCCACCATGGACCCAAGCTTTTTTAGACAAGTTCAGTTACCACCTGTGAAGTTTCATAAACATCCGTGATTGCATGGCAGATAATTTCACATACAACAAATGGTCAAATGCAAATTTCTGATAGAACACACTTTTAATACAGCAAGTTTTGTCAGAACTAGAGAAATACAATCGAATATCTATGAAAGGCTCAAACGCCTGTTCGTTCTTGCCAGGTTATCTACAGCACAGTTTGGTTCAACTTTAATATCACGGTGAATGAGGCCAGGCCATTCAATCGATCTTCAGTGGTGGTATTTCTCAAATACGTTTCGAGTCTTCTGAGAGTTGAAAACGAACGCTCGAGTGAGCTCGTTTACACAGGCAGCGTGGCAAATATTTTCAACAGTATAGAAATGACTGGGAACATTTCTGCATTGCACATTGCATATGCATTTAGGACATTTTTTGGTCTGTTGTTCACAAGTGATTTGTACCAAATCCTAAGTTCACCTACTGCAGCGAGTGAAGTGCTGTCAATGTCAGCCTTGAATATTTTGACCAACTCTTTAATTTGATTACATTGTTGTGCTGTAGGTTCTGACTGTTCTGTGATAGATCCTGATGGTAGTAGACACATGACGTTTATAAGGAGATTTTTTGTGACTGGACAGACGGTCACATATTTGTAAAAGAAAGTGATCAACAAACGGTATAAATACAACAATACGAAAGTACTCCTCAGGCAAGGTCGCCGTCAAGCAGAGCAGACGTGTAAGTCAAGAGCTGCGAGACAAGTACATTGAAGACTAGGTATTCGTTGAAGTGCATAAAGTTTTACTCAAAAAAGGTTAGCCCTTAGTCCTTATCATGACTAGTAAAACAAGATGAAGCGAAGGAAGACAGCAGTACGATCCAACGGAAAAGCCCTTTCGAACGAAGAGATAATGGAAATGCTGAACAAAGCAATCGAAGGACCAGCCTCAGAATCACTGAGTAGTTCAACTGAGAGTTCTGAAAGCGAACACTCAGGAGCTGAAGAATCACCGAGACGAGAATTTCAAGAAACAAACGAGACATCAAACAAGAGGAGGCTGAAGAAGAAAAATGACATGGTAAGTATAGTTTCTGACAATTCTACTAACCTTAACGACGCTACTAATAGTACTAAAAATCAAAGTGTTAACAACGTAACCCATGTTAATGACGACAAAGCCACTTGTTCTAACCAAAATAACCTGAATACTAACAACACCACCATCGCCACTAATTCTAAGAACACCACCACTGTCACACAAACACACGATTCTCCTTACTACAGAATCCCAACTCTGTTCATCGAAGGAGTAAATAACACAACACGCATCCCACAGATTGTCAAACAACTGAGGGCCTATTACCCGGGCATTCAGTTTAAAGACATCAAACGTCTTCCTAATGGAAGAATCATGCTTAAATGTTCTAAACCACAAGAGTTTTCACATATTTTGGCCCACTGGCCCAAGGATGCCTTTGGAGTTCAAGCCACTATTACTACACCAAAACTAACAGTCATTATCAGAGGTGTCGATTTCGACATTGAAGATCATGAAATCACTGACGAACTAATAACTCAAGGCTTCGACATTGTATCATCAAACAGAATTATCTCATTCAGAACGAAACAAAAAACGCCACTGATCAAGGTAACCGTCAACAAAAAAGACGATCAGGACAAATTATTAAAAAACGGTTGCTTTTTATTTTTCAAAAGACACACGACCGAACCAGAAAAAACACACCAAAAACCCATTATCCAATGTTACAAATGTCAACGGTTCGGACACACAAAAACTAATTGTATGGCCAAGGACAGATGTGTTAGATGTGGCGGATCTCACGAGGTCGCTCAGTGTCCTAACGAGCGTAACCAAGTGAGATGCGCCAACTGTCAGGGCCCCCACGCAGTCAGTTACAAAGGCTGCCCCAAATACGCAACAGATTCCTTTTCAAAACCACGAACAACAATAATCAAAACCACGGCACCCACATCACCAAACAACCTTTACTACAAACTCCAGCTGACTCGAAAATCAAACACTCTCAACCTCAACCAACACGTACTTACGCGGACGTAACACGCCCGAAAACAACACAAGCATTCAACCCCACAGATTTCACCACAAACTTGGTCGCAATGCTGATAGAATTGAGTGATCTCCCCTCATTCGAATCGAGGCACGAGTCACTCAAGGCTGTTTGCAGCCTTGCAAGTTATTATTTTAACCTTTTTCACTTCAAACCACACCATCTTTCACTCAAAATTTATGCAAGGGAAATAAAACAACACAATGATACAACACATTAAAATCTTACACATCAACTGCCAAGGAAATCTCAAAGACAAAAGGATAGAAATATACAACATAAACAAACATATAAACGCCAACATAATCATCGTTTCAGAAACACTTTGCACAGAGAAACAAAACACCACAATCCCCGGATTCATCACACACAGCATACCTCACTCAGAAAACAACAGAGGTATAATAGCTTACTTTAGTACGAAAATATCGCATTTAATCTCGATAGAAGATTCCTTTAAATCTAACATTAATGAGACCATTTTTTGTAATATACACTTTAACAACCGGCTAACTATTCCGATTCTAGCCATATATTGCTGACCAACCAAAGATATCGACATTAACTTCCTTCAAAAATGTGTTAATCGTAAACCCAAACCAATTATTATTGGAGATTTTAATTCACCGCACACAGAATTAAGGGGTAACAGAGACACGCGCAGAGGATCGTGCATAAAAAATTTTATCGCTAGCAATAAAATGCACCTAATTAACGACAATAAACCTACACACTTCTCAGCCGCTAACGGCTCATACGATGTACTCGATTTCATCATCGCACCCAAGGACATGGTTAACAGAATATCTAACTTTAAAGTGCATGATGAAATCACCAGTGACCACTTCCCCATGTCATGTATGATTCACCCGCGCCACCCTGTTGTGGCGTACGTGACTCCTTCCGCATACACCTACACTGAAACAGACTGGCTCACTTTTAATGCCTCTCTGGACTCATACCTACCCCATCCAATCGAACATGTAAATAACAAAACAGAACTAGACAACTATGTTGATCAAATTACAGAAGCCATAAAGAAAGCCATAAAAAACACAATTCCTAAATCAAAAAGAAAACAATCAGTTATTCAATGGACTCTAACACCAGAAATTCATGCACTAATAATCAAACGCAGACAATTAAGACGAACACACTACGTCACACGCGATCCACACATTAAAACAGAAATCAATAGAAAAAATACAAAATTAAACAAGAAATTAAAAGTCAGAGAAAACAATTGGCATAACTTCTGTAAAAACTTAGAAAAAACCAAGAACAATCCAAAAGAATTCTGGAAAAAATTCAAGAGTATTGCTTCAGACAAAAAAAAAATCACATGCTACAACATATCACACACAACAATAAAATCGCAAGGACGGACGAAGAGAAAGCTGACTTATTAGCTGACTATTACAAATCCTCTTTTAGCGATTTAAACTCAGTAGATTTCGACACACAACACCAACACCATGTCAACAACTACATAAATACAAACCAAGCTTCATTCTCACCAGAATTCCCTAGCGAGACACTAGAAGCATACTAACCGAACTAAAAATTAATATCAAAAAACTTGAAGAACACTTCCCCCGGACATGACCAAATACCAAATATTATTCTGAAAAAAAGCTCCACTCTCCTACTACAACAACTCACAAACATCATGAACATTTCACTAGCGACCGGGTATTACCCTGACACGTGGAAAAAAGCCATCATAACAACGATCCCCAAGAAACAAACTAATAGAACAAATCCAGATAATTTCCGCCCCATCAGTCTGTTAAGCTGCCTTGGCAAACTGATGGAGAGAATTATCTCCAACCGTCTCCTCCATTTTTGCGAATCAAACAACATCCTTCCAGAATTTCAAAATGCCTCCAGAAAAAAATAGACAAACAATAGATCACCTCACACGACTCGCCGAATCAATCTACAAAGCTTACAACAACAATCAAATAACCATCGGGGTATTCCTAGATGTCAAAAAAGCATTCGACAGCGTTTGGCACAACGTCATCATATACAAACTAAATCACCTACAAATAAATCCCACGATAGTCAAATGGATTTCAAATTTCTTAACCAATAGAACAGCACAAGTAAAAGTCAATAAAACTATATCCAAATTATTTAATATAACGGCAGGAGTGCCCCAAGGATCAGTCCTCTCTCCACTTCTATACATAATTTTCGTTAGTGACATACCTTTTCCAAATCTAACATACACACAATTCACAATACGCAGACGACATCACAATCTGGAGCACCTCCAGAAACCCAGTAATGGCCATGTCTCGCGTACAAGAATCATTAAACAACGTCTCAACATGGAGCAACAAGTGGAGAGTCGTGTTAAATCCAACAAAAATACAAGCAATCACCTTCTATAGAAAACTAAAGAAGCAAAGAAAAAATCTAGAAAAAATAAAACTATCACTTGGAAACACAACCATTAACATAAGCAAAAACATCACATTCCTTGGCGTCACTTTCGACACAAAACTAACATGGAAAAAACACATAAACAATATACACTCATCAATCAGAAAAAAGGATTTCATATCTAAAGACTATAACTGGTAAACAATCGAAATGCGCACCGAACACCGTTATACAAATATACAAGGCTTACATCCGTCCACTAATAGAGTACGGATGTCAAGTAACATACAATATGTCAAACAACACACTCCAGAAAATTCAAGTGCAACAAAACAGAATATTAAAATCTGCATTTAGCTACCATCATTTACGCCAACAAATTATCTACAGCAAATTAGCAATTTACCAACTATAAGAGATAGAATAACAGAACTTTCTCTCAAATGTTATCTAAAAGCAGAAAATAGAAACAAACTAACGGCATCACTTCACAAATTATCAAGTGCACCAACAAAATACATATCACCTTACAACATATTTCAAGAATCACAATCCACTCAACAAATAATCTAGATAAATAAAATCCATGTCATTAACATGAATTCCTTTTTTTTCCGGTACAGGGCACACGACAGGCAAAACATTCAGCGCCTGTCCTGTGAAAGTGGGTTTTCTCGGGGCACTCCCATTTCCCCCCACATCAAAATCTTTAGGCATTGGATTTCTAGATCCCAGCCCAGGCAACTCTTTTGCCAGACCCTGAATCGTGCCGTTTGATTTGATCTGGATTTGAATTATATTCATATTCACATCTGCTCAACTTCTTCCTTACGGGACAGGTCCCGGCCTTTCTTTCCGCTGCTGCCTTTGCCTCCACCCAAGACAACATTTAGAGAGACATCCTCCACCCAAAAAGTCAAGAATAATAACAATAATTAATTTATTAAATAAAATAAAAAAAACTAATACTTAATCTTAATAACAATCCACGAAAGGGGACGAAGAGGAACCACAACGTTCCTGAACACCCCGGTTGGGGAGAGAACTCTTCTGATTTCTCTCTCTCTAAACTGAACCCCCTGCCACGTTAGTTTAGTACTCCTCAGGGCTAGTGGTTTGTGGGTAAGCACGGTGCATCTGTCTTTTAGCCTGCCTTGGCATTATGATGTCAATTTGAAGCTCACTACACAGAGTTTGAGCCTCACAGAAAATGTTGTTAAATTCATTCACAGTATTATTTCTGAGTGAACGGATTGAATCTTCCACTATTTCAGTGTGATGCATCGCATCACCTAAATCAATGTTTTGTTGCTGCGATACGTTGCACAGAGGTAAACTAAAGGAAAACAATTTAGCAATGGTAAGTAGAGTGATGATAAATTCTGGCTGTGTTATAGAACACAACAATTGATTGGCTTGCATTGCAGAATCTCTGTCTTGCCAACCTGATATGGTCTCAAAGGCATCTGCAACTGCATGGATTGATTCTAGAAAGACAATGACTAAGTCATGCCTCTCAACCCACCGGGTGAAGCAAAGACCTTTCAAACTTTTTTTTTCGATTCAGGTGCTTTATTCTCCACCGAAAGAGCCAAAACATGCTTTATTTTGGGTGTAGTGAGAAAGTTTTCAATGCTAGAAATTATTCCCATGCAATTTCGAACAGGAATTTCTTTACAAGCATCAGAAGTTGCCAAGTTTAGGGAATTGGCATTGCAGTGTACATAGGGTGCAAGTGGGAATTTATTAGTTATGTATCTCTGGACACCATTGAATTTCCCACTCATAGAGGCAGCACCGTCGTACCCTGGTCCTCGCAGGTAAGCCACGTCAGTACCATATTTTGTCAGATTAGTTATAATAATAACAGGTATAAATTGCAAAAAAATCTTCTATTATTGCAACAGAGTTGTCATTGGCATGCAGATATCTAACACACAGCAAAAACTGTTCAATGCCTGAAATATCTGTTGTTTCATCAGCTAATATTGAGAAACTTTGCAACATTAACCCTGTTGACCAAAGCATCAAGAACATGAATATTACAGGCATTGATGATTTCATTTTGAATTTGAAGACTCAGATATGTAGCATTCCTCTTTGTACTCTTAAGGCTTACTGAAAGCTTGACATCACCCTTTGCCCTGTAGCGCAAAATTGCCCGAAAATTCCCATCATTATTGATGGGCTCCTCATCAGTTTTACCAACAAACATTGGACCAGAATCATATTTTCCCCTCAAAGCTAAACCCTGTCTCCCACACAGCAATACAGTATCAATAATAGGCATTAAATATTGCCGGTTCTGTTCCATTTCTTGCTTGTAAGTTGCATCAAGCTGCAAGTGCACAGATGAACTTGTGTTTACGACCTGTAGAAAATTGTTAGCTTTTTCTTTGCTGTCTTGGTGGTACTGTTTCAATTCATGTGCCTTAAAGTCTTCAACAGCCTTCTTCCAGTTTGTGTATGGAAATTTCACTAATTGTCCCAATTTCTGGCTTCCAAAACCAGCACCATCAGGAACAAAAAGACAGCAGTACTTGCCGATAGCACCCTTTGCATGTTGACTGTAGAGTAGCCATCTCCACTGTGAAAGCCAACAATGCTGAAAACGCAGCTTTCTTGGACCACACTGGGGGAAAACATAATCACTCCCTGGCTTCCAGGCATTCTCAAGGAAGCATTTTTTTTTTGTTTCAACGTTTACCTAAAAGAGATAGAAAGACATAGTTCTAATAAAGTTATTCTGCACATAGGAGAGTTTGTTATGAGAGTACAATAACCTCGAAGAGAAAGGCTTAGAGCTGTACTTCTCAGAGCAGGCCTAACATCCTGTGGCTGTAGGCCTACAATCACTAGCAGCAATGAATATTTCATGTCTAAAACTCATCAGAGTGTTTGCATGATATTTAATACTAAATTAATATAATTAGGAGTCGACTTACCTGTTTACCAATGCTGACATAATCAGAAATGTAATTTCCAATGTCCTAGACTGGACCTGAGGTGGTAGTGGCAGCACTGGTAGAAGGCCACGGTGATAACTCTGACAGTTCAGTTGACAATTCTGATTCAACCTGATTGGCTGCAGCAGATTGATCAGGTTCAGCCTCATGAATAGGTTTAAAGAACCCGTGCAGTGTCTTTTGCTTTTTCAGGCTTGAAATAGTGAATGATTGTTTATCGCAACTTCTGTTTGTCAACGTCACATTCACAGTACCATTGTCGCCATCTATAGTGAATCATTTACTATAGATGGCGCCAATGGTACTTGGTTAATGTCATGGTGCTGCCAGCCTCCCACGGTGCCACCCACTGTTTATTTGTGAAGCTAATTCTTGAAATCCAGGTAATCTGAACATACACTGTCCATGATATTTGAATACAGATTATACACACTACATATATTTTGCACTCTCTTGAGTGACTCTATATTATATATGTTGATGACAGGACTGTAGGCCTACTTTGCTGGGCCTGATAACTTTAAGCTATATATTATATATATCGGCCTATATATTTATTTATGATTAAAAAAATAAGACAAACACCTCAGTGTGCCATTCTGAAATTTGCCAAAAGGTGGTCTCAGAATGCATAATTCAGGCTGCTCTTTTATGTTTTTATTTAAAAATTTCCCGGGTGGGCATGCACTGTACCCTTACTTAATTGCCAGGGTTTTAAGAGTACATTATAGGTTTGGAGACAATCGGTCAAGCACTTCGCCTGTTCAACGTTCGAGAAGACATAAGGGATCGCGAGGTTATATAGGAAGCTTCAATCAGCACTCTACGACTTTTTGTCCCGCCTCTCAGGGTCATATAGGTACATGCCAAGTATGGTGACCATTGGTTTAGCACTTTGTCAAATTATGGATTAGGTTATAAACTTCATAATGTTTATGTACATTTCTATAAAAAAGTAATTGTTAAAATACATTTTGATACATACCTCTGCTGTGTTAGTACTAATTTTGTTTTTAATGTAATTACTAATTGTTTTTGTATGATAACAATTTATTATATCTATAAAATTATCTGTTCCAAATCTATGAAAATTTAGTTATCTATAAATTCAAATGAAATTAAAACGAACCAAATTCATATAAAACAGTTGTAAACAACGCTATGTTTTCATTTCACCAATACCTGAGAAAAGAAATGATCAACACTTGACAACATTATTATAAAGAACTTAACAATCATTAAATATTAAGTCATGAAATAATCCAAATAATAACACCAACACTAAATAGTCTTGTATATCCAAAAATAAGCCTTGCTTTAATAAAAATATTAGTAATATTCTTTAACACTATATACAAACACTATTCTTAATTCGTATCCTAAGGCTTCTCGTATAGTCTACACCTGCATTTGTTGGCCTCTCTTCTCTCATAGGGTCTCCTGTAGGGGTTTACAGAAAAAGTCAATCAAGGACTTTCCAGCGACGTTCATTACTGACTGATTGATGTTATAAACTCACTGTACGGGAGGACGACACTTTCCAGTTTCACGTGTAGAAGTTACTTACATTTTACATGTAGACATATACGATTTATTTTTGTTTTTTCTTCTGTCGGATCATCGATGGACCAATTTTAAGTTTACGGACTTACAACATTAAAATCCAGGGTTCTACTCTAATGCTGATCAATATCTGAAGCTTCAGCCGCTTATGAAGTAATTTTTATATCATGAATCACAATCGATTCAAACCTCTTCACAGATGCTTATCTTTCCGGTTGGGGTACATCACTGAACAACAATCTCACCTCAGACATCTGGACTAGCACAAGCAATTCCTCCATATCAGTGTGCTAGACCTTTATTCTGTCAAACGAACATGTTTGCATTTCTTACCTCTGCTACTGGATTGTTTGATTATGATCCATTCTGGCAATTTCATGGTGGGTTTATATATCAATATTACAGTAAGTACTAGATCTATAACTCTTTGTTTTTAAACAATCGACCTTATGGATATCTGTCCAATGAATCTGCTTTATAGATTCTAATGTATTGAGAGCGATGTAGATCATAGTAGACCATCTGTACCATGTTCCGCCTATTAAATAGCCACTTCACCCACAAGTTTCCTGATGTGTATGCTTTATTTTGGGTACTTACGACTTTATTTCTCGTCAATAATGAAGATTTATGAGTACAGATGGAGCAAGCAAACAGGGAATTGACGTCACTCTCCTATTGGTAGAAGGAGAGCTTTTACTGCACAATAACATCATTATTCAATAATTCTTGAAAAGTTACGAGAGTTAAGGTAGGAGTTGCCTGAAAGCTAGTGTCATGCAAATACTCATGTAAGATGCTGACAGAAGATAAAATTTTTCTTTGAAATGGTAAGTATCTAATGGAAACACATTTTAATGTGTTAACTCTCCAAAACCAGATCTCTGGTGACCAACCAGCAGGCGATAACCTTTACATCTGATGATGTGTTAAAAGTTTTTCTCTTTCTTTTACTTTAAGGCTTTGTTGTTTGTTAGTGTTTCCTTTATTTTCTAGTTATTAATTAGCTATGGTTTTAAAATTCACTCCAGGTGAACATGAATCTTGAATTTCATATGACATTTCATACCCTTTTCACCTGGTAGAATTTTCAAAACATTTCTTAATTGCGCTGAATTTTCCGCCTTTTATTTTAGGTTGATCCACACCTGATTTCTCTACTAGTGACGCTATTTCTGTTTTGAGAATCATGTCTATGATGGAAGTCCCTATACCTATGACTCACACTCACCTTCACACATGTCACTGAGTATGATATAATTAATGGAAGATTTCTGTATGTTCTCTGAAATCCTCTATGCATCTATATCTTTTCTACAAGATCCTTTGTATAGCCCGTTTTCTCAATTCCCAACGGTTCTGATGGTTATAAAATCAGTTGAATACTCAACGTCTGTATACATTAACCCCATAAGTAAAAAAAGTCCCTCTTTTTTTGGTCCCCATTACCACATTCTTCAGCTTAGATGGTAAATCAATTTATACAGGACTAGACCAACTTATCCATATACTTGTCTACTTTCTTCTCTAGGTTATATCCATCACTCAGTCCATACCAGCATCTGCTCTTCTGATACGACCTTTATGGGATCTTAAACTTAATTTGCAGTCCTTATTTTACTTCAGAAAATAACTCCCTTAACACTTTCTCTTTAACTATCACTCCTTCATCAGACTCAGTGCTAAATGTATTATTTGCTATCACAACCCCCTTCAACATGTGGTCATCTATCGTTCAGTTACCTCTTTCTTTCTTTGTGAACCTGACAATGATCGAAGAAGGTCGAAACGTTGTTCACTCCTCTACATAAAAACAATTCCCAACCCAAACCAGCAGTTTTTACATAGAGAGAATTAAGTTGATAATCATTTCCAATACTACATTTCGAGATACTAAGACAGTTATGCCAAATTGAGGAATTGAAACGTTATACAAGTGACGACCTAAAGTTTACTTTATTGAAATACAACAAGAAGCAGTTGTTATTTCTGATGATTACATTTTAACACAGATAAAACCACTTTGTATGAAAACAAAACTCCTGCCACATCAACCAACACCCTCATCTGTTCAATCCAATAATGTTAAGGATTCGTTTAAGAATTACGGCTTCTCTAGTTCGAAATTAAATTCCCCACGTTTATGAAGTACCATATTAAAGGATTTAGGGCTATTGTTAATATAAAAGTGTATTTAAATTTATGTCGTAAATATTGTTTTAACTAGGTTACATTGAATTTTTTTATTACCTTATTCGACGATTTTGTTAGAAATCCTTAAATAAAAAGAGAAAAACGTCTAAAACAGATAAGCAAGTAAATGTAAATCCATAAAAAGGTGTTTTATATGTTATTAAAACACATTTTGGTAACATTCCAATGGGATAATATGACAGTTGTTAAGCAGAAAATATACATATATAAGAATATATTTAAAATCAGCTACAATAAAATTGAAACTGTAACTTCGATAAATGTAGTGATAAGACAACTAGAAAGACAGATCAAACAGTTTGAACCATATTAAAATTTTTATCTTAATTATTTAATAAAATTAATATTCAAGAATAAACTTGAGGTCAATAAAATTTCATTTTATGTAAAGATTGAAATATATGATACTATGTAAAATAATTTAAACATTTGTATACAATTTTTGTGTGTCTTTCTTCTTCTATAAGCTGTAACTTATAAACCACTGTGTACCTACTTCTGACTTGTACAACAAAAACACGTAAATATCATCTGGGATAGCTTTCATACCTAAACATCCTAAAGTGTGTGTGTTTTCTTATTGCAAAGCCACATCAGGCCATCTGCTGAGCCCACCAAGGGGAATCGAACTCCTGATTGTAGTATTGTAAATCCGTAGACTTACCGCCGTACTAGCGGGTGGAAACATCCTAGAGATCCACGATAAATTAGTAACAGCCCAAAATATATGCAGTTATTAAGATTGTATAGCGCAATACGCATATCAGTCAATTGATGGCGAGATGTAAGAAGTTAATCTAAGAGTTTTCAATCATTAAGTTATGTATTTACATTTAGTATTTACCACTAATGAATTCTGTGATGTGGAAAGTTTTCTTTCATCGATTTCTTGATAGTTCAACAAAAAATACAAATACCAAGCTCTAGAAAGTCGTTTTGTTGAATCTGTCAACACAGATTTCTGTTTGTGTATGAATAAACATTACATTATAGATTTCACTCTGTTGACGGCGTTTTTACAAACACCCGTAACTTAAGATGTAATGCTGACCATCAGCTGTTTGAAGAACAAAATACAGTCACTTAAGATGTAATGTTAACCTAATGGTATTAGTAGAACAAATCAGAATCATTTCAGATATTACGTTTACTTGAACCTATAAAAATATATTTTTCATCTAGTACTGTCAGTGTTGATTGTACCTTGTAATTCTCGTCCAATCTAACCAATAAAGTTTGTGGTATGTTTCTTGTTCTCCGTTTTATTAAACATCAAAGATTGAAATTTGTCAAGCAGATTGTTGAAAGTGGATTAACTTGTATATTTATGTAATTTACACCGTAACTGAATATATTTTACTTATGTATGTAGTAAACTAGTCCTTAAGTGATATAATGATATACATTGTTACTTCGTTTTCAGCATTATTCTAATAATCAGATTTTTGAAACACCTACCTACTACTACTATCACAGTAAAACGTTATATTATCTACACATTAAAATTATATAGATATGATGAAAAATCATGCTTACAGTTACAGAATAACTTATTACACATTGAATTTCTAAAACAATTATCATAAACTCTTGCATTTCAAAGTTTCCAACATCAGTTTATGGTTTAATAAACAATACCATAATAAACAGAAACAGTGTTTAAACAAAAAAATCACTGGTGATCAAAAAGGAATTCAGAAGCGTCATGAGAAATGATGTCCACATAATGAGAGGAAGGCCGAATACTGTCCACAAGAGGATGAGAAGTTGATAAATCCTAAGTAGTATAATGTGGTTTTAAATTTACCTCAGTTTAGACAATAACACAAATGCAGCAGGTCTAACTATGTATTGGCTTACAAGAGTATACCGTACATTAGATATTAGTATTTACTCATTAATGTTTAAATTTTAGTAACATTTCTTAAAACGTAGAAAGTAAATGAGAAATACTTTGAAAAACGTTGATTTCGATACGTACCCGTGCTACGAAATTCTTCACTCGCGCATACATACTAATTTTCCTAAGCCTTGTTTAGAATTGAGGGTGGGGTGTGTAGGGCATTGACTTAAAAAATCAGATTAGAGTATTAGTATTCTCAAAATCCTTGTATTTAATTTACCAGGGTCTCTAAATAAAGTGTATGTGGGTTGAAAAAATCCCATACCTATTCAGAGCTACGGTTTATTAATTACACACTAACAGTTTCAGCAGAATTCTTTCTCACGTTTTCAAATCACTTATAAACATCTGTTAGGATTACATTGAGGGGAAAATTCTCTTTCTATTGGTTATAAACTTATGTTACTTAGAAGTAGGTGGTAATAGTTAAGACCAAATGATTGGTTTAAAAGGCAGAGTTACTGTAGTAATTTGCTAAATATATTGTTATCTCAGCAAATCGTAGAGGAGGGCGGTTCTTATTTTATATTTAGCTGTCTGTATCTCAATTTCGAGGTTCTAATTCGTTAGATGCTTGTATTGCGCGCGTAATCAAATAGAAACTGAGCAATGAGACAATTGGACGTGTTATGTGACACATAATAACCAATACTTAACATTTTTCCTTTACAGTTTTTCTTAAATAAGTAAGTTAAAACATATATAATTATAAAATTGAAATTAAACTACGATTTCATGCTAATCTCATTGACGAAAGTGATTAAAAATGTTATTTAATAAACTTTTGAAAATAACGATCCAAAGGTCGCCGTCAAGCAGAGCAGACGTGCAAGTCAAGAGCTGCGAGACAAGTGCATTGAAGACTAAATTATCCTGTGAAGTGCATAAAAGTTTTACTAAAAAAGGTTACCCCTTAGTCCTTATCAGGACTAGTAAAACAGTATGAAGAGAAAGAAGATAGTGACAAGATCCAACGGAAAAGCCCTTTCCAACGACGAGATCATGGATATGCTGAATAGAGCTATTGAAGGACCAGCCTCTGAATCACTGAGTAGTTCGACTGAGAGTTCCGAAGGTGAAAACTCAGGAGGTGAAGAATCACGAAGACCAGAATCCCATGAATCAAACGAGACATCCAACAAGAGGAGGCTGAAGAAGAAGAAGAAAAAGGACATGGTAAGTATAGTTTCTGACTATGCTACTAACCCTAACCTTAACGACGCTAACAATAGTTCTAAAAATCAAAGTATTAATAACATAACCCATGTTAACGAAGACAAAGCCACTTGCTCTAACAATAATTACTTGAATACAAACAACACCACCATCGCCACTAATTCTGAGAACACCATCACTGTCACACAAACACACAATTCTCCTAACTACAGAATCCCAACTCTGTTCATCGAAGGAGTAAACAACACAACACGCATTCCACAGATTGTCAAACAACTGAGGGCCTATTACCCGGGCATTCAGTTTAAAGACATCAAACGTCTTCCTAACGGAAGAGTCATGCTTAAATGTTCCGAACCTCAAGAGTTTGCGCATATTTTGGCCCACTGGCCCAAGGATGCCTTCGGTGTTCAAGCCACTATCACAACACCAAAAACAAACACACCAAAACTAACAGTCATAATCAGAGGTGTCGATTTCGACATTGAAGATCATGAAATCACTGAAGAATTAACAACTCAAGGCTTTGACATTGCATCATCGAACAGAATCATCTCATTCAGAACGAAACAAAAACGCCACTGATCAAGGTAACCGTCAACAAAAGACGATCAAGAAAAATTATTAAAAACGGTTGCTTTTATTTTTTCAAAGACACACGACCGAACCGGAAAAGACACATCAAAACCAATAATCCAATGCTACAAATGTCAACGGTTCGGACACACAAAAAACTAATTGTATGGCCAAGGATAGATGTGTCAGATGTGGCGGATCTCACGAGGTCGCTCAGTGTCCTAACGAGCGTAACCAAGTTAGATGCGCCAACTGTCAGGGCCCCCACGCAGCCAGTTACAAAGGCTGCCCCAAATACACCCAAATACGTAACAGATTCCTTTTCAAAACCACGAACATCAATAATCAAACCCACGGCTACCAAAACAACACCAAACAACCTTTACTACCAACTCCAACCGACTCGCAAATCAAACACGCTCAACCTCAACCAACACGTACTTACGCGGACGTAACACGCCCAAAAAACAACACAAGCATTTAACCCAACAGATTTCACCACAAACTTGCTAGCAATGCTGATAGAATTGAGTGATCTCCCTCATTCGAATCGAGGCACGAGTCACTCAAGGCTGTTTGCAGCCTTGCAAGTCACTATTTTAACCTCCCTCACCTGAAACCACACCATCTTTCACTCAAAATTCACGCGAGGGAAATAAAACAACACAATGATACAACACATTAAAATCTTACACATCAACTGCC
Source organism: Tachypleus tridentatus (assembly GCF_004210375.1). Classification (NCBI taxonomy): domain Eukaryota; kingdom Metazoa; phylum Arthropoda; class Merostomata; order Xiphosura; family Limulidae; genus Tachypleus; species Tachypleus tridentatus. Next base: position 105,067,296 of record NC_134828.1, read on the forward strand.
AAGGAAATCTTAAAGACAAAAGGATAGAAATATACAACATAAACAAACATATAAACGCCAACATAATCATCATTTCAGAAACACTTTGCACAGAGAAACAAAACACCACAATCCCCGGATTCATCTCACACAACATACCTCACTCAGAAAACAACAGAGGTATAATAACTTACTTTAGTATAAAAATATCGCATCTAATCTCGATAGAAGATTCATTTAAATCTGACATTAATGAGACCATTTTTTGTAATATACACTTTAACAACCGGCTAACTATTCCGATTCTAGCCATATATTGCTCACCAACTAAAAAATATCGACATTAACTTCCTTCAAAAATGTGTTAATCGTAAACCCAAACCAATTATTATTGGAGACTTTAATTCACCGCACACAGAATTAAGGGTAACAGAGACACACGCAGAGGATGCTGCATAAAAATTTTATTTCTAGCAATAAAATGCACTTAATTAATGACAATACACCTACACACTTCTCAGCCGCCAACGGCTCATATGATGTACCTCGATTTCATCATCGCTCTCAAGGACATGGTTAATAGAATATCTAACTTTAAAGTGCATGATGAAATCACCAGTGACCACTTCCCCGTATCATGTATGATTCACCCGCGCCACCCGGCTGTGGCGTACGTGACTCCTTCCGCATACACCTACACTGAAACAGACTGGCTCACTTTTAATGCCTCTCTGGACTCATACCTACCCCACCCAATCGAACATGTAAACAACAAAACAGAACTAGACAAATATGTTGATCAAATTACAGAAGCCATAAAGAAAGCCACAAAAAACACAATTCCTAAATCAAAAGAAAACAATCACTTATTCAATGGACTCTAACACCAGAAATTCACGCACTAATAATCAAACGCAGACAATTACGACGAATACACTACATCACACGTGATCCACACATTAAAACAGAAATCAATAGAACAAATACAAAATTAAACAAGAAATTAAAAAAGTCAGAGAAAACAATTGGCATAACTTCTGCAAAACTTAGAAAAACCAAGAAAAATCCAAAAGAATTCTGGAAAAATTCAAGAGTATTGCGTCAGACAAAACACAAATCACATGTTACAACACATCACACACAACAATAAAATCGCAAGGACGGACGAAGAGAAAGCTGACTTATTAGCTGACTATTACAAATCCGCTTTTAGCGATTTAAACTCAGTAGATTTCGACACACAACACCAACACCATGTCAACAACTACATAAATGCAAACCAAGCTTCATTCTCACCAGGATTTCCCGGAGAGACACTAGAAGCATACTCAAATTCAATCAATAGAAAAATAACCATAACCGAACTAAAGATTAATATCAAAAACTTGAAGAACACTTCCCCCGGACATGACCAAATACCAAATATTATTCTCAAAAAAAGTTCCACTCTCCTACTACAACACCTCACAAACATCATGAACATTTCATTAGCGACAGGGTATTACCCTGACACATGGAAAAAAGCCATCATAACAACGATCCCCAAGAAACAAACTAACAGAACAAATCCAGATAATTTCCGCCCCATCAGTCTGTTAAGCTGCCTTGGCAAATGCTGCCTTGTCAAATGGATTTCAAATTTTTTAACCAATAGAACAGCACAAGTAAAAGTCAATAAAACCATATCCAAATTGTTTAATATAACGGCAGGAGTGCCCCAAGGATCAGTCCTCTCTCCACTTCTTTACATAATTTTCGTCAGTGACATACCTTTTCCAAATCTAACATACACACACAATTCACAATACGCAGATGACATCGCAATCTGGAGCACCTCCAGAAACCAGTAATGGCCATGTCTCGCGTACAAGAATCACTAAACAACGTCTCAACATGGAGCAACAAGTGGAGGGTCGTGTTAAATCCGACAAAAACACAAGCAATCACCTTCTATAGAAAACTAAAGAAGCAAAGAAAAATCTAGAAAAATAAATCTATCACTTGGAAACACAACCATCAACATGAGCAAAAACATCACATTCCTTGGCGTCACTTTCGACACAAAACTAACATGGAAAAAACACATAAACAATATACACTCATCAATCAGAAAAAGGATTTCATATCTAAAGACTATAACTGGTAAACAATCAAAATGTGCACCGAACACCATTATACAAATATACAAGGCTTACATCCGTCCACTAATAGAGTACGGATGTCAAGTAACATACAACATGTCAAACAACACACTCCAAAAAAATCCAAGTGCAACAAAACAAAATATTAAAATCCGCATTCAGTTTACCATCTTTACACCAACAAATTATCTACACCAAATTAGTAATTTACCAACTATAAGAGATAGAATAACAGAACTTTCTATGAAATATTATCGAAAAGCAGAAAACAGAAACAAACTAACGGCATCACTACACAAATTATCAAGTGCACCAACAAAATACATATCACCATACAACATATTTCAAGAATCACAAACCACTCAACAAAGAGTCTAAATACATAAAAACTATGTTATTAACATGAATTCCTTTTTTTTTTTTCAGGTACAGGGCACACGACAGGCAAAACTTTCGGCGCCTGTCGTGTGAAAGTGGGTTTTCTCGGGTACTCCTGTTTCCCCACATCAAAATCTTCAGGCATTGATTTCTAGATCCCAGCCCAGGCAACCTTTTGCCAGACCCAGAATCGGGCCGTTTGATTTGATCTGAACTTGAATGAATTACATTCATGTTCACATCTACCCAACTTTTCTTTCGAGACAGGTCCCGACCTTTCCTTCTTTCCACTGCTACCTTTGCCTCCACCCAAAAGACCATTTAGTGAGACATTCCCCACCCAAAAAGTCAAGAATAATAACGATAATTAATTTATTAAAATAATAATTAAAATAAAAAAAAAACCACCACTTAATCCTAATAACAATTCACGAAAGGGGACGAAGAGGAACTACAAAGTTCCTGAACACCCCAGTTGGAGAGAGAACTCTTCGGATTTCTCTCTCTCTAAACTGAACCCCTGCCACGTTAGTTTAGTTTAGTTTAACGATCCAAACGTCTCAGCACGTGCAATTTAACCAAGATGGACGAATGTGTGTTTTCTTATGGCCCGGCATGGCCTAGCGCGTAAGGCGTGCGACTCGTAATCCGAGGGTCGCGGGTTCGCGTCCGCGTCGCGCTAAACATGCTCGCCCTCCCAGCCGTGGGCGCGTTATAATGTGACAGTCAATCCCACTATTTGTTGGTAAAAGAGTAGCCCTAGAGTTGGCAGTGGGTGGTGATGACTAGCTGCCTTCCCTCTAGTCTTACACTGCTAAATTAGGGACGGCTAGCACAGATAGCCCTCGAGTAGCTTTGTGCGAAATTCCAAAACAAACAAAAGCTACTTTTGTAACAATATTCTTCAAATATACTATCACTAGTAAATTCACCTCTGTCATACACATATGTATGAAAGTTTGGATGTATACAGCAAAACAAATTGTCATTCTAAGGTAATTCTCAAAACAGTTTATCATTTATTTAGTATATAATGCAGGCATACAACAAGTCACCTAATTAATGTTAGTTTATGTTGTGATAAAGTGATTCGAAACATCAAAGTTTTATTAAAAACATTAATAGATCAACCAAGTTAAGAAATTAAATCATTTGTTATAATTTTTTCTTCAAAAATTAAAATGTATTAAAAGAAATTTCCAGATACATTTCTGAAATTGTGGAATTGCTGATAAAACTACAGTTAAAGAGTAACGTTATCACATGTATGGCTGATATTTTTCGTTAACAATATCGAACATGAATTTCATTAACTTTCCACTAAGAATTCACTATTTAATTTTTGAGTAAGAAAATAGTATCAGCATTTATAAGTAACTCTTTCTATTTTTAATAAAAAAGACAACAAAACAAATTAGGGTTAATGTGTAAACTTAAACAAATAAAGTGTGTGTGTAAAATTAAAGTGTATCCTAAAGAACACAGTTACTAGAGAACATTTTCCAAACATTAATTCTTGTCAGAAGATGGGGTTTGAAACATGAAGCAACATAAAACACGTGAATAACATTAAATGTTAAAAATTTGTTGATAACTGAGTTTTTTAAAAGTCAGTAACCAAGTTAAGATATCAGTGTACATAAAAAACTATTATAAAAGATATAGATTCTTAATATATATTTTTTAAACACGTGGATGATAAATCCTGTCAAACTAATGCTCTAAACTGAGTAAAAAATTTCCATATGAGCTGACATAAACAATTCAATGGATAAGCATGTTAGATAGAGTTATGCATTTTTTATTTTGTTTTAAGTTATAAGACTGCCATGGATGGTTGGTAATGTTCTAAATTACCTCTAATAAAAATATATAAACCTATTTATTTATTTGTCAAGTATATTAATTATTAATTATGTCTGAAATATCATTTTTAGAAATGACATCATAATCAAATCCTTAATTAATTTCCGAAGTCAAATCGGACAGTTTCTGTGAGATAGTGTTGATGTCATGATCAGAGCAACTATCGCATGGAATAGTGTAAATATTACAACAGTTTACAATACTTTCCAGGGTAATCATCGCCAGTTTGATAGATATTACAATGTCCCTATAACCAGTCTCCAACTTTCAAGTAAAATTCTATAATACTCTCGGGAATTACAAATAAAAGTTGTATCAAGCTAATACCACATCACTTCACCTATTCTTAACTGTTATATCATCTACCATGTTCCTAATTACTTTTTAGTTGTTTTCAGATCTGAAAATATTTTATACTTTATTGTTTAGCTTTCATTCAGTTTCATGTTTCACTTCTTTAATATCAAATAACATTACATATAGAAATAGTTTTATTATGTAGAGCATTGCTTGAGACTATCCTTGACGTTGAAGTGAGGTTTCAGACGGTACTTCTTCAGATAAGTCAGTTGTAATTAAGAGCTCCTCGTCTGTTTATGTAAGGAAGAATTAGTAAACTATAATTCTGTTGAGAAGCTCCTTCTGTTTAAAATGTGGCTACTTCACTGATGTAACTTATCTTACCAGATGTGATCACTGACACAGAGAATTTACAGATCTTAATCATATGTACAACCTCACTTAAACCAACACAGTTTTACTGTTGTTGACTACAAACAAAATAACCTTCCATTACATATCACCTATTAAACATACCAATGACTCATATATTACTTGACAAGTTATATTACAGAACATGATAGTGATATCAGCCACCTCTCACGAGAAACCTCTTTTATATAAATCAAACACTAACTTAAAAACATGATAAGTCAAATTTAAACCAACATGGAACCATCATCTGATACTCAGATTGGTATGTACAGTTGTTAGAAAAACAGATGCAACACTCATCGTTACACTGAACACAGAACATCTAGTCCTTAGTCAACTTACTGTTATTAGCTGTCCACCTGTACATTTTTTAATTTATTGTATATTTGTGAAAAACATAGCCCCAACACCAGCCACGTGCTCAATGAATGCAAATGTGAAGACTTGTATAGCATTTCAGTTGAGAATTTAAAAATAATTTTTTTACAACATTATACCTCAAACACCAAAAAATTAACATAAAAAAGGATGTTGTAAGTGAGATTGTATAAATCAGTTTAGTATTAACAAATGGTTTAGACTTTTATAAATTAAAAAAACATATATATTTGTTTCTTCATTTTTTATATTTTTAAAAAATTGTTAAATTAATTTTTAAACTCCTCATATTAACTATGTTTTTACGTATTTCTTGTTATAATATTTTTATTTCCTTAGCTGTATTCAACACCTTGTTAATACTTTCTTTGTTATATTGTTATTATTAATACTCATGTTTCTATCTTGTAAAATATTATTTTCTCAACTGTTGTATTCGATTCAAAATTTCCTGTCATTAACCAAAAAGCTTGTTTCTGGCTTGAAAAAGAATATTTGTTTAAAACATTACAAGAAAATAAAACCAAATTTAAAGTAATTAAACACAAAGTTTAATTTATTTTATTAACCTTCACACTGTTCTGTTATTTTATATAAACACACACACACTTACTCATTACACACATATTAAACACATATTCACACTGTTCTGTTATTTTATATAAACACACACACACTTACTCATCACAAACATATTTCACACATTTTCACACTGTTCTGTTATTTTATATAAACACACACACACTTACTCATTACAAACATAGTACACACATTTGCATTCATCTGTTTTGTTTTTTTGAATTCATAAACAGTCTGTATCAATATTTCTTTTGATAAATTAATATCTCTACAGGGCTATACTTGATAATGTAAGTTTAAGTCACATCTGTTCTTGTTGAAGTATACTAGACCTGACTATCGTTAGTTACTGTTGTCTCTATTTCTTTAATGTAGAAACTTTATATTAATGTAAGTCTCATGTTTACATGATTTACTAAACAAGTTTCTGGCTATATGACTTACAGAAACAAAAAATGAACCTAGACCATCAACTAGCATGCTGCATTAAACCAGAGTTTTACGAACTTATACAACAAAACATAAACCAAATCAACACTTGGAATGGCAGAGACAAAAAGATCTACCACAACAAAAAACTTGAGAAACTAAGATGCAAACAACAGAAAAGACAACATGACAAACTATTGATTAACCTCATAATTGACAGATCTGAACGACAATTAAACACAGATGAGATACATCAACTTAAAAAGGACCCAAATTCTCAATACCACCTAGGTGCATTCCAAGTTTAGAAATTAAAGCATATTTAGAAGACTTAACCAGGAGACTTGTGATACTTTCCACAGAAAACAAAATCAACAGAAAATAACCAACAGAAAGAAGACAATTTTGACAATACTATTGACATCCAACAGCCAAACTTCTTGGGAAAAATTAAAAATTAATATTTTCCAGAAACACCTAAACACAACATCTTAAACGATTTTTTCAAAGAATTTTCTCACAAAACCATCAACATAATTTCACAAAACAGAAAAGTAAAAAACAACCTCACAAAAAGAGACATTAATTCCATTAAAACCTATAACAAGACAAAAACATTAAAATTCTAAAAGCAGATAAAGGAAATACTATAGTCATAATAAACACAAATGAATACATCCAAAAAACGAAGAACATCCCATCAGACATAAACAAATTGAAACCAATACACACAAATCCAACAGAGACACATGAAACGAAACGAAACAAAATACTACTATAAACGAAAAAAGCTAACACAATTTCAAAAACACCACACCACAAATACATGGCATTCCCAAACCTCATAAACCAGATTGTCCACTATGACCAATAATGTTCACATATGAATCGTTTAATTACAGTCTTGGTGAATACATAGCATGGGCATTCTCCAAATATGTAACATCAGCCAGCTTACTCATCAAAGACTTAATTTCAAATCTAGCCTCAATCTTTTTAATCATAAAGCCTTAATGGCCAGTCTTGATGTAATATCCATCTTTACAGAAGTCCCAACTGCTGAAGCCTGCAAGATAGCGTTAGAACTCTATATCCGAGGCCCTAACCCATCAATAGACATTCCAGCAACCAATTAGCAACCCTCATAGATTTCACCACAATGAAGACAAACTTCATGTTCAACAACCACAACTATATACAAACAAATGGCCTTAGCATGGGTAATCCAGTATCACCAGTTCTAGCCAATATTTTTATGACACGAGTTGAAACAATCAATTAACACAACATTACATCCACCACTATATTGATACAGATATGCAGACGACATTATTGCGGGATTCACATCTACAGAACACATGCTTAATTTTTTCAATCACATTAATTCTATACATCAAAACATCAACTTCACATGTGAACAGTAAGAAAGAAATCAAATATCATTGATGATAACATGAGTTACTTTGTTCCTTTTGGTAAAGGTTTGGATTTTATGTTTTATGTAGAAGTCTGCGAGAAAATTTTAAAAAATGCATATTTTCTACTTTTGTTTATTTTAGATATGAGAACACTTTTCTATGGGGAATATAACTTGTATACAGTTGAGAATATGAAAGGAGATGATGTTTCTACCTATAACTGCTTTTAAAATAAAATTACTTCACCTATCTAATGTTATCAGTGTTAATAGCTTTCATTAAGTTGAAATTAAAACTCCACTAACTACAACTAATGCCTCTGTAGTCCCTCATTAATTATAATTAACAAAGTGTTTGTTTCCTTTCCCAATGTGCAAAACTAAATATATTGGCACTTTTTTAAGTAAAATTAATTGAATGACACTGATGAAAAGAAAAGTACACTTCTGTTTAGTGTGTGATTATCAAAACGTACGAGTGAAGATGTACATGTTTTATATTATATCATGATACACAAATATAGTTTTTAAAAACTGTACTGTCCTCCAACTAATAATGTAAGGAAGGTGCTCAGTCACCATGTTTACTGGTTAACTGTTTATGTTGGACAAGTATCTGAGTTTGGAATGTTTCCTTATTAATCGGCCTGTAACATCACTCAATACCACATCAACAACAACACCCTGTAGTTGTTAAATTAATTAACTTTATCTTCCCCCCCCAGATCTAAATAAATCTCTGCATCAACACATTTAACAAAAGTGAAAACCTTTGTTCTATTGTTCGACAGTTAATTCAGGAAAAACGTGTTTCACCACTTCTGGATTTTAGATAAATCCCATTATTTAAATAACATAATGATCTCTAGACAGTTTTAATGAACAGCTTCAGTTCATTTAGAAAACGATTTAGAAACAAATGGGGAAAAAAATAAAACCAAGAGTACTAAAAACACAAACCTGTCAACACAGTAACCACTTCACAGTTTTATTTATCACTTTTGTACTATCTCATAAAGTTTTAATTATAATATCTTAGCTATTAAGTTGTGTTAGAAAATGGAAAGCCAAAAGCACAAACTTCCTATGCCCACCTATATGAAACCAAATATTGCTGCTTCTTTTAAGCAATTAAAGACATGACCTTAGTTTAAAAACATTTCAGAAACCAAGATACTATTAGTGAATAGAGTAGAAATACCCATTGTGTAGCTTTGTGCTTAACTCAGAAGCATTTGTTGTATTTTTAAGTAGCACAAAATAAGGACTATCTGCCACAGGATTCTACCAAGGCCTTAATATACCAGTTAAATGTCTCCTTTATTAATTCTATAGCTATCCCAATGCACCACTTCTTTAATTGATTTTTCTTTTAAATTTTTATCTTAATTTGCTTCAACTCTTTTCAAAAACAAAAAGATTTACTTTAGTTTCTCATACTCAATTTTTTTTTCTTGCTGTGATTTTATTTAAATTTGTTCTGTCTTCAAATTATGCAGTATTCTTTGTTTCTATTTTTAAAACTTAGTTCATTTCAACTGTTTTAAGTTCCACGTTTATGTTGAAAATAGATTATTTGGCAGGAAATATCCATATGTTGTTGTTCATATGATGCTTTTCTATAGGCTTCAGGAAGCAGAATAATTAGGCTTAAAAAAGAGAGGGCAAAATCTGGCCATTTTTATGTCAAATCTAACATATTATATCCCAGTACACACCTCCAGTATTCCTTTACCATGTGTGCAAAGTTTTAGATCTGTCTCTCTCTCTCACACACACACACACACAAATAGGCTCTTTCATTATTATTGACAAAAAAATCTTTACAATAAAAGAACTTTCTAACAGTATAGCAATATTTATTATTTTAGATATATTTATACTTATTCATCACTAAAACTACTTAAGAGTCTCTGACATGAGTATATTGTTTCAGTTTAAGTATTATAAATAATTGACTTTAATGGTACGTGTCAGATATGATGATATCTCTATTTAAAAAGAGATAAAACTTCTACACTTGTGGTTCGAGAGCTGTTTGAAAAGTTTAATGTAGAACAAGTGTACTGAGATTGGTGGAGAGGAACACTTGAAAATGTAGAATAACAAGTTAAGAAAAATCAGGTTTAATAGAAATAGCAAAGGCGTTAAACTGTAACTGAAAATGACCACTGGTAGGAAATATTGAATAATACCTTAAGATGATCAATAACATTTTAAACAAATACATGAATTGGGAAACACATTATGCATATATAACAGTAGATAGAGAAACAACGATTTATAAACAAAGAAGTGTTTTACAGATGGTAGAAAGTACTGAACATAGGTCTACTGTTTCTTAAGAAAACAGACCAATGCTTTCTGGAAACGTGTAATATATTCCACCACCAATAAAATTCTTTTTGTGCTAATAATTAGTTGTTTGCCTGTCTATTATTTTAACCAAACTTTATAAAATTGTGAAATTTCTTGTTTCAAAGTGTTGTAAATACTGGAAATATATATTTTAATCTTTGGAGAAAGATTACCTGTAGAGTTGAGAAAGGGTTAGTGATTGAATAACTGTGTGTTTTGTATAGTAAAGCCACATCAGGTTATCTGTTGTGTGCACCAAATGGAACTGAACCCCTGATTTTAGCATTACAACCAGAGGAACAGAGTGAATCATAGATACTTTATTTTACCTTTTAGTTTGTAGATATTATAAATCAATCTAGTGATGAACTGACAATGTCATAAACAGTTTTATTTTTTATTATACAAACTAACAAAAAGTTTAAAATATGATGATAATTACATATATATTATGATTAAAACGTAAGTGGGCTGAATGTAAATATATCAGCACCTTAAATTAATTTATAAATATAAAACTCCTTCTCTGATAACTTAAACCTATAAATATATAATCATGTAATTTTCATACTTGTGTCCAGGAATATATTTCTGATGTTTAATATTAAGTATGAAAATTTTTTATTCATGCACTTTTATGATAACTATAAATATTTAGTTATGGTATGTTAACAAAAAAAGCACATAAAAATGTTTATTCTGTTGTTTTTTCAAATAATATGAAAAACTATGAAGAAGCTTATGAAAAAAATTGAAAATATTTACACGTAGGGGTAAACGTGTCTTTACTGTATCAAATGTACCTACATAGGTGAAACAATTACGAGTGTTAACTTTTACCTCTTACAGTAAAGTTACTCAAGATTTAATAATTTCTCTGCACATAAATAATAAAAACACTGTAAATCTCCATTATTCATAAGTATGTGTAACATGGTACTAATAACAATATGGTAAGTGTGTGTGTACCACTTACATATTGGTTTTATTTTTGTATGACTTCTATTTGTATACCTTATGTGCTTTACTATGAAATGTTAGATATTTCCCAAACATATATATATCAATATTGCATTGTCGTTAACAGTCCATGTTGCTATCTTATTGTCATAATGGAATAGAACAGAAATGTGTTCTGTATATCCCATCTGTCAGTTAAAATCCAAAAAGTGATGTCAATCTAGTCAGCAGCCTGAATAATAAAAAAAGATGATACACAAATGTGGTTGGGTGTACATTTCTATGTTGTTGTTGTTTTTTGGAAGGTTGAAGGTTGGAAGAATAATTAGTAGAAATATTAGGGGTGGATTCTATTTATTTGCTTTCTACTTTAAGGTATGTAGTGGTAACTGTATTCCCACAAAAGATTATAATATTATAACACCCCTTGGCTGAAAGAACAAGCATTTTTGGTTGCACAAGGATTCAAACCCACTACTCTCAGACTGCAAATTGAACTTGCAATATGTAACACCGTAACACATGGATTTGAGACTAAAAGACATAGATTTCACAAAAATATCAGGATAAATCACAATGCATATCTGTTTGACATCAATTTTCCTTTTATTCATTTTTTTAACAAGTATAATAAAAAAATGTTCATTGTGGTAAATAAAATAATAATTTGATCTAAGAAGATGTTTTGTTTCTTCCTAATTCATAATAATATTCTAACATGGTAGAGGAAATGGATATTTTTTTGAAAATCTATGAAGCTGAATTATAGGAATTTATGGCACTCAATATACTACTGCTCTTGGAAAAATCTAACAAATATAATCTGTTAAATTTTCTTGTCCTAGAATAATGCCAGTCTTCGTAACTTGCATATTTCAACATGTATACTGGGATATTTGGTTTTTGAGCTATTAATGATTTTAACTGTATATTTGGTTATCACTGTAATGGGTTGTAGTGTTCACATTAATCTGTTACTTCTATTAACAGGTGCTGTGTGAAAAATGAAAAACATTTCAACAAAAGTGCTTATTCTACATCACATACATTTTGTTAAATTAGTCCTTGTCTACAGTACTGTGTGAAAGTGTTAGGACAAAAGAATATTTTATCATTCTTTCTATTTTATGAGCTAATTCTTCCATGCCATTACTGATTCAAAATTTCATCACCATGGTAATGACTCACTGATCACTTTTAACAATTAAATGAACCAGGGTGAGAACACTTATTTTTTTAGAATTCCCTATACTTGTACCATGGGCAAGTCATAATTGTTCTGTTTGAAGGAACATAGTGGTCAAATTTAGGGCCTGAAATAAGTGTCATGGTACTGCATGTCTTAACTATGTAGAAATAAGCTAGCTTATTTTAAAGCTATATGCTAAAAGGAATCAGTTTAATAGCAATCCACAAGTAAATCTTGATAAAAACAGTAATAACATATGCGATGTTATCTTGTCATTCTGCAGTCCAAAAAGAGGAGAGAATTGTCAGTAGAGCAGAGAGGTTGCATAAAACTTTCATGTGATTGTAGCTGGACTCTCCATTTAACTGCTGTAGACTTGAAATGTTTCCCAAACACTATCAAGTACACCCTAGATTATGAGAACAATACAGATAACTTTGAAAATACTAAAGGAAGAAACAGAACATCTAGGTTTAATGATACTGGTGTTAAGTACCTTTGTACCTTTGTTTATGCAACATTCTGAACAGAAGGAAGACTGTCACTGGTCTCAAGCTTGAGATAAATGACCATGTACCAAATAAAGTAAAATTGTCCACATCTACAGTATCAAGAAGAGTCAATGATAATGGAATATTTGATTGTGTTGGAGTTAAAAAAAACACTTTTACTTTGTTTTCCAAATATTGACAAGAAACTGGACTGCTCATAACTGAAAAGAAGTGATAAGGATGGATGAGTCAAAGTTTGAAATAGTTGGTTCAAAGTGTACGTTGTTGTCCAGCAGAAGAAAGGTGAAGGATATTTATTTCAATGCATAGCACTTGTGATAAAGCATGGTAGAGACAGTTTCATGGTTTGAGGATGTTTTTTAGCTGAGGTGACAGGAGATTTCTGCAAAATAGATGGAATATCAGACCAAATTATTGGTAATGAATTCTACTACCAAGAACATAATGACCAAAAACACTCAACCAACATATGTAGAAATTACTTACCTGAGAAACAAGCTGCTGGGATTATTCAAATGACACAACAGTTCCAACAGAATCCCTATTTCAACCCAATTAAACAGATCCAGGATTTGACAGATTATAAACTTGTCATATGAATAGGTACTTCCAATGCAACTTTGTGCATGTGTATTCGAGACATTGAGTATTTTTGTTTTGAATTTTGCACAAAGCAATGTAAGGCTTATGTGCACCGACACCGAATAAAATCCCAAAGGACACCATGATTACACATCACTCAACAATGCTTGAAAGACCTTTCATGGTTATTAAAGAAAAAGGGGGACACAGAAAATATTCATTGTTTGCTGAACTCAAGCATAGTTACTTAATTTCTGTTGCACTAAATGTGAAGAATAATAAAATATTGATGTTCTATCTGTGATTTACCTTCAACTGTTCTTTGAAAGTAATCTCAAATTTGATTTTTGACTTTGTCATAACATTTTGTACTACGGTACTGTAAATTGGAATGGATGGATCTAAATGTATATAAACGTTTTTTGCAGAGTAAAAAGGTGATATATGGAATTATGATATTACAAAATAAATAAATATAAAACTATGAGGTGGTGCCATAATAAGTTGAAGTTTTCACATCATGCAAGAAATAGCCAAGAATGACAATGAATCCTTACACTTAATGGTACTGCTTTTTTGATGTAGGTTATTAAGATAACAGATTCAAAGCAAACCAAAACAGCCTTGTAAAATAACAGTAATTTATACCATACTTTTAAGAGTTCAGAGGCAGTGTATCTTTTATCTACATCCACCTTCAGACACCTGTCCAGGAAGTCTTGAAAACCTGTAGACAGGTTATCTTTATTCTAAGTGTTTGGTTTCCCATTTATTAATATTAAATCAAGTACCTGAAAAAGGAGTGTGACTTGATGACTGAATCAATAACCTAACTTACCAACATAATAATTCTGATAATAAAAAATATACATGTATGTATATAATGAAAACAATTATACATGTTAAACATTTTAACCAATACTGTTAATGACACTAACATTACAGAGATAGAATACACCTTACTTACAAAATACAAAAATACTATCTGTTTCATGCACTATCACTGAATCCCTGTCACTTGACAACCATGACATTGGAATGTACAAGTCTTTGAATAATATTCCATAATACTGTCTAAATATCTCCAAAAATATAACTTTACAGTAGCTGAACACCATGAGTGAATTACATAACATGTTACTATTTATATATAGGGGTTTAACAAAAGTTGCTAGAAACCTGATATATTTATGTGTTTCTTTCTTTGTTCAAGAACAAATAGTTTTTAATGAAGTATTTTTCTGAAGCTGCTGGTCTTAACAAAAACATCAAGTCAAACCAAATAAACAATTTGTTTTATAATTACCAATTACCTAAACCCAACACTTAAAAATACAGTCTGAAAATGAAATTATTTCCTTTTTTGCAGTCGATTTGCCACAGATTTCCTTTTCTTTATTCACATGGATCATATGTTTGTAAACTTTTAGGTATTAAATCAGAAAATAATTTATGATAATTTCTTGCAACAAAGTGGGCTAGTAGATAATTTGAAATAGACTGTACTATTGTTAATACGTATACATAAAACCTGTCTTTTATGTCAAGTTATAATCTTATTCATTAGGTTTGTTTGTTTTTTGAATTTCGCACAAAGCTACTCAAGGGCTATCTGTGCTAGCCGTCTTTAATTTTGCAGTGTAAGACTAGAGGGAAGGCAGCTAGTCATCACCACCCACCGCCAACGGTTGGGCTACTCTTTTACCAACGAATAGTGGGATTTACCGTCACATTATAACACCCCCCATGGCTGAAAGGGCGAGCATGTTTGGTGCGATGGGGATGCGAACCCGTGACCCTCGGATTACGAGTCGCATGCCTTAACACGCTTGGCCATGCTGGGCCGTTCTTTAAGAGCACAATAAGTAGCTGTGTTACTTAGTTGGACTTCTTTCATTACATTTTAAGTTTATAGAAAAATTCAAATTAATATTTAAAAAATATTCAGTGCTTTATACAGCCAGAAAAAGACTATTTTTCATTGGGTATTCTTTCTCAATTACAGTTTTCAAATTTGATATTGAGGTAAAATGAAGAAATAAACAACCATAGAATAAAATAAAAATATGAAATATGACACTAATTTGTAAAGATAAATAAAAGAAAAGCAGGGATACATTCTCTTAGAAATCATTGAAGATGCATTGAACATGAGAATTGGAAACATTTGTATTTACATGTACATATTTTATGCTTTTTATGTAAATAATCAAGTAAACCACTGATATTATGTGATGTTTGAACATCTTCATAACGTACATATATTGTCAAGTAATCTACACCAAGAGGAAAGTGTTACAAACAACCTAAAATTCTTAGAAATGCTCGTGTTCACAAAAGACATCATATGTCTAAAAACTATCCTCGTTTTATGGTCCAATCTTCCCCACATTAAATGTTATCACTTTTAATATTTACAAAGTGTGGGCTTTGTAGGTTGACACCAACAACCTTGAGGTACAACCCCTATGTTATTTTAAACTTAAATAATTTCTGAATTAAAGTATTTGCTGTTATGTCGCAAGTGATTTTGATAAAAAATGAAGTTCTTTAATCAGTGCAGGCTTTAAAATAAAAAATTAAATATTTTCCAGTTTTGTTATTCATATATTTCATTTTATATTTACAGTACAATATTAAACTATACTTTTGTTACGAGGCAACATAACAAAAGCTATTGCAAGAAAGCACCATTACCAAAACACACTGGGTTTTCTATGTATTAAATATTGTTATATGAATGAAAGTACCCAGTTATGCTCAGGTTATTAGATCAATATATTTAATGTGACAGAGGTAGAATAGCCACTGTCCCAAGGTATATGGGACATATACCCAGTTATGCTCAGGTTATTAGATCAATATATTTTATGTGACAGAGGTAGAATAGCCACTGTCCCAAGGTATATGGGCACCCTTGTATGAAGTGTATAGGTTATACATGACTCTCAGTGCTTGCAGGATGGTATGGGCCCCAACTCATAATAAAGTGGTGTGGCCCCTCAAAACACGTCCAGTCCATCTCTGCAACATGACTATGTTATTACTGATATTTTGAACCTATTTTATTATAAAAGTATAACAAATATACTTTTCTTGCCGAGCAACATGACATAGAAGACATCTTTACAAAAACCTATTAACTTTTGTATGTATTAGAGGTTGTTATATAACAAACCACAAATGTATGTCCTAAAAGGAACACCAAGACAGACAGGTTTTAATTGCTGTTGTCGTAATATATGAGAAAAGAGACCTGTTGTTAAACTTTGTTTCTGAGAAAGCTTCGCAGAATATTATGAGGAAATAGCTTTTTTATCATTGATTTTCTCCGAAATGAAAAGCTTCTAAAATTATGTGATATATCTTGCACAGCTTTTTTAGGAACGATATGAGAAGTACCAAATTTTCATTTTTTAACGAAACATGTCACAATCAAATTTCTCATCTTAATTTCGTTTGCATATACATATATAGCGAGATCTCATTTTAAACCACTTGTCGAATGTACGGGATCAAAGAAAAGCAATCGTTTCTTTGCAGGCCGTTTTCAAACGTCCAAAGTACATACTACTCCTACACTTGGAACTGATATTTCCGATACAGATAGCAGGTTTTCTCGATTCTAGCCTTAGAAAAATTAATTTTTGAAGGTAATGAGGCAAAATTTAAAGTGTTGTGTGAGAAGTTGAGTTGGAACCAATTCCTGATAAATCAGACTGTTTCCTTGAAGCATGGCCATCATCTTCTTATTTCTGAATTTTGATTGAAATTTTAAATGAACGTGCAAGAAGCGTGATGTTTCTGAAGTCGCATTGATCAGTCAGACATGTTTTATCACTATTCATTCTGATGGCTTTTGTTTAATAACTTTTTTTCGAATATTTTCGGTCTCATACTATTTACTTCTGCGCTCCCCGTCACGAATGAACAGTTAAAATTCTTATTTTAAACTGAAAAGCAGGAAGTATCGACGGCAGACAGATTAAGAAGCTTTACCGAAAATTCAACCTATGAGAATGGTCTTAATTAATGAACGATATGTTTCTGGCTTAAAAGAAACTTAATTTTCGGTTCTGTTCTTTGTCTATTTCGAGGAAGAAATCCTTTCTATCAGTCATTCCATTATGATTTCCGTTCCGTTCTTGGTTACTAACCAAATGAACTTTAGCTCGACAATTAGAAAAAATAGAAAGTTCTCTTCAGTGACTGTCTTTTATAATCACACAATTTGGTATTGTTTCGCAACTAGAAATCACGCAATCCACATCCACTGTTGCTAGTTTCTTCTTCCATATTCCTAAATTTTAACATACAACACAGATTTGACAAATAAAAGTTCTCTTATTCTTCTTTATTTTTACCTAGCTAAACGTGATTCATATTTTAAGGGAGTGCAGGTATCATGTTTCATAACGTGCTCAAAAAATGTGTTCACTGACACGATCGACAAACTAAGAAAAATATTGGTATCAAGAGGAACACCTAAACAGTTTATATTTGTTCATGTTACTTCTATAAAGTGAGGCTTGTTTTTAGAAAATCGGCCTTCGTAGAATAAAACATACTATTTTTTCCCTGATTGTGTCATAAAGGATATCACCTAAAAGTATACTCCATTTCTAGCACACATCTTTTGTTACGTTGTAGAGAGATCGCAGTTATTATATTTTTATAGTAAAACATGCAATAATAAAAGTTATGTTGTTCATTCCATAAGTAGACAAGTTTTCGCTTTTAACATTTTCCTTCAAATGAAATCATATGTTAATGGTCCATTTTGAACCTAAAATACAAGTACCGAAAAATTTCTTGACAACGTGAGTCACGTTAACGTACGAATGAAAAGAGGCAAAATATCAGTGATTCTGTCAGGGGTGGGATTCGAACCCACGCCCGAAAGACCGGACTGCGACCTGAACGCAGCGCCTCAGACCGCTCGGCCATCCTGACGTATTTTTTATTTAAATTTTCATATTTTCGAATGATAGCGCCTCTTAAAGTTAAAAACGTGTTATCCATCTCTTTCTGCATCTTTGGCTCTTTAATATTTTTGATTTTTCCGATCTCATCGCTCTGTCCATAAACTACACAGCTAGCATTTAAACCACACATGACGAGAGACTAAACAACCATAAGACCCTCAACAGATAGAAACTCTGAGAGAAATGAGACCTGTTGTTAAACTTTGTTTCTGAGAAAGCTTCACAGAATATTATGAGGAAACAGCTTTTTTATCATTGATTTTCTCCAAAATGAAAAGCTTCTAAAATTATGTGATATATCTTGCACAGCTTTTTTAGGAACGATATGAGAAGTACCAAATTTTCATTTTTTAACGAAACATGTCACAATCAAATTTCTCGTCTTAATTTCGTTTACATATACATATATGGCGAGATCTCATATTAAACCACTTGTCGAATGTACGCCATCAAAGAAACGCAATCGTTTCTTCGCAGACCGTTTTCAAACTTCCAAAGTACATACTCCTCCTACACTTGGAACTGATATTTCCGATACAAATAGCAGGTTTTCTCGATTCTAGCCTTAGAAAAATTAATTTTTGAAGGTAATGAGGCAAAATTTAAAGTGTTGTGTGAGAAGTTGAGTTGGAACCAATTCCTGATAAATCAGACTGTTTCCTTGAAGCATGGCCATCATCTTCTTATTTCTGAATTTTGATTGAAATTATAAATGAACGTGCAAGAAGCGTGATGTTTCTGAAGTCGCATTGATCAGTCAGACATGTGTTATAACTATTCATCCTGATGGCTTTTGTTTAATAACTTTTTTTCGAATGTTTTCGGTCTCATACTATTTAACCATGCTCTCCCCGTCACGAATGAGCAGTTCCAATTGTTATTTTAAACTGAAAAGCTGGAAATAACGACGGCAGATAGATTAAGAAGCTTTACCGAAAATGCAAGCTATGAGAATGGTCTTAATTAATGAACGATATGTTTCTGACTTAAAAGAAACTTAATTTTCGGTTCTGTTCTTTGTCTATTTCGAGGAAGAAATCCTTTCTATAAATCATTCCATTATGATTTCCGTTCCCTTCTTGGTTACTAACTGAATGAACTTTAGCTCGACAATTAGAAAAGTAGAAAGTTCCCTTCAGTGACTGTCTTTATAATCATATAATTTGGTGTTGTTTCGAAACTAGAAATCACGGGAACCACTTCCACTGTTGCTAGTTTCTTCTTCCATATTCCTAAATTTTAACATACAACACAGATTTGACAAATAAAAGTTCTCTTATTCTTCTTTATTTTTACCTAGCTAAACGTGATTCATATTTTAAGGGAGTGCAGGTATCATGTTTCATAACGTGCTCAAAAAATGTGTTCACTGACACGATCGACAAACTAAGAAAAATATTGGTATCAAGAGGAACACCTAAACAGTTTATATTTGTTCATGTTACTTCTATAAAGTGAGGCTTGTTTTTAGAAAATCGGCCTTCGTAGAATAAAACATACTATTTTTTCCCTGATTGTGTCATAAAGGATATCACTTAAAAGTATACTACATTTCTAGCACACATCTTTTGTTACGTTGTAGAGAGATCGCAGTTATTATATTTTTATAGTAAAACATGTAATAATGAAAGTTATGTTGTTCATCCCATAAGTAGACAAGTTTTCGCTTTTAACATTTTCGTTCAAATTAAATCATATGTTAATGGTCCATTTTGAACCTAAAATACAAGTACCGGAAAATTTCTTGACAACGTGAGTCACGTTAACGTACGAATGAAAAGAGGCAAAATATCAGTGATTTTGTCAGGAGTGGGATTCGAACCCACGCCCGGAAAACCGGACTGCGACCTGAACGCAGCGCCTTAGACCGCTCGGCCATCCTGACGTAGGTTTTATTTAAATTTTCATTTTTTTCGAATGGTGGCGCCTCTTAAAGTTAAGAACGTGTTATCCATCTCTTTCTGCATGTTTGGCTCTTTAATATTTTTGATTTTTCCGATCTCATCGCTCTGTCCATAAACTACACAGCTAGCATTTAAACCACACATGACGAGAGACTAAACAACCATAAGACCCTCAACACATAGAAACTCAAAGTATCGAATAAACAGATAGCTTCAGTTACTTTACCGTAAATGAAAATAAAAGAATCGACTTAGTCAATTGATGATCGTAATTTCCAAGAAATGCGAATGAAAACTTCCTAACAAAGCGTTCTTATATTTTTCGATTTCGCGACGTTTATATGAAGCAAATATAATATTTTATAATAATTTTCTGATGTTTATACTCCACAATAACCGAAAACAAAATTAATATCTTTTATTATTCTAGCAAGAACAATATAAGATCTTTCATCTCTTTAACAGTTCTTTAAATCAAACTAAAAGTTGTTTAGGAAAGTTATACTTTTTACGGTGTCTTTGGTAAAAATTTATCCGATTTACTTAGGTTTACTAACTCAAATAACCTGTCTAAAACGTCAAAGGTATGAATGTATAATACGGTTGTGAACTGGACATTTTCTGACATAATTTTCAAAAGAAACTTTCATATGTTTAAACGAATAGGTTAAACATGTACGATCTTACTGAATGTGACTTATTTTTACCATATTTCTCATTAAACCTTTACTGTGCTGTATAATCATCGTTAAATGCATATTTCTACATAAACTTTCTATTATTCTTCATATTTTCGCTTTATAAAAAAGGTGTTTATTCACCCAAACAACACAAATGTATATGTTAAGAGGAACACCTAGACAGACAGGTTATAATTGCTGTTCTCGTTACATATGAGAAATGAGACCTGTTGTTAAACTTTGTTTCTGAGAAAGCTTCGCAGAATATTACGAGGAAACAGCTTTTTAATCATTGATTTTCTCCAAAATGAAAAGCTTCTAAAATTCTGTGATATATCTTGCACAGCTTTTTTAGGAACGATCTGAGAAGTACCAAATTTTCACTTTTTAACGAAACATGTCACAATCAAATTTCTCTTCTTAATTTTGTTTGCATATACATATATAGCGAGATCTCATTTTAAACCACTTGTCGAATGTACGGCATCAAAGAAAAGCAATCGTTTATTTGCAGGCCGTTTTCAAACGTCCAAAGTACATATTCCTCGTACACTTGGAACTGATATTTCCGATACAAATAGCAGGTTTTCTCGTGTCTAGCTTTAGAAAAATTAATTTTTGAAGCAAATGGGGCAAATTGTAAAGTGTTGTGTGAGAAGTTGAGTTGTAACCAATTCCTGATAAATCAGACTGATTCGTTGACGCATGGCCATCATCTTCTTATTTCTAAATTTTGATTGAAATTTTAAATGATCGTGCAATAAGCGTCATGTTTGTGAAGTCGCGTTTTTCAGTCAGACATATGTTATCACGATTCATCCATATGACTTTCGTTTAAAAAAAATTCTTTTTCCAATGTTTTCTGTCTCACACTACTCAATTCTGCTTTCCCGTCACGAATGAAAAGTTCCAATTGATATTTTAAACTGAAAAATTTGGAAATAACGCCAGATAGATTAAGAAGCTTTACTGAAAATGCAATCCAAGAGAATGGTCTAAATTAATGAACGTTTGTAATGTTTGGTCAAAATTGTTTTAATATCCAGGGAAATAGTTCAATTACATTGTAAATAACGTTTCTCTTGTTTATATATTTCTTACTTAAAAGAAGCTTAATTTTCGGTTCTCTTCTTTGCCTATTTGCCTCTTCGAAACCATGGTCCGAAGGAAGGTGCCGGTTCTCCCACCCGATCGGCACCCAAAGCACCAATCTCCACCCCATAGGACACATCGACCACGACCAGGGCGGGCGAGCGTGGCCCCCCTTAGGGAATCGAAACTCTTCCTTTTTGAACACGGCAGCCGCTGGGACAGGCACCCTTTAGGGGTCCACCCGCAGCAGCCATGCACGACGCGAGAGGAGAAGCTGCCTCCCCCGCCCATTTCGCTCTCGCCCGTGTGGGCCGCGGAACCGTCGCCGACACCACAGCCACCGTAGCATTAGTTGCCACACGCTTCGGACATGTGTTGCCACCACTACAAATATCACAAGAGACAGTCCACGAAATGTCCTCATGTCCATACGCCAGTCATATCCCGCACTGCGGGGTCTGGCACTCATCTTATAGGTGGCCTTCGAGGGCACAGCGGAGACACAGGCGTCGCATACCCGGTTAATGACACATTACCTGGAAACCGTTCAAGAAAATGAAGTTTAGAATCGTCTTTTTATGATCATACACACATGTCGGTTCTCGGTGCACATATGTGTGCGCTTCTTGTGTTCTAACTTTCGTACTGTTCCATACGCCGACAGCACGTCCTTAACGTCGTCATGAGACAGTTCGTAGGGAACCGAACTGAGGGTGATCCACATTACTTTCTGTCCGGCCGGCTCCACGAGCACGCGCTCGTCTCTCAAGTAAAAGTATCCTTGGTCCAGCAGGCAATGGGCGTGAACGGCCGACACCAGTAACGCCACATAACGCCCGCTGCCAAAATGTTTGAGACGTTCAGTATTCTTACCCCCGACAGTAGCATTCACGGCGTCTATGACCGCCTATGATAGCGAATCCGCGGGCACCATAAATCAGATAGACCGCGGCCTTAGCCATACCGACTGACACAGCACTGTACACACACTCCCACGAAAACACTGCTTTACAGCACACGACCAAAATTCACGGACGAAGCCGACGCACGTTAAGAAACAATGCAATATCCGTAACGGGCACGGCAAACGACGGCACCAAAATCACTGTGCCAATTTTGAATTTATTTACAACAAATAAAACAGTACAAAAAGGCGTTACATGGGGAAAAACACTAAATAGATACAAACATTAATATATCCAAATGAAGAAAAAACACTAAATAGATACAAGTATGAAATATATACAAATGAAAAAAAAAACATTAAAAATATACAAAACACCAAAGAAAAGCATGAAAACAGAGAAATATAGAAGAAGCAAGCGTGTAGGCAGGGCGACTCAGAAACCGACCTTCTTCCA
Source organism: Tachypleus tridentatus (assembly GCF_004210375.1). Lineage (NCBI taxonomy): Eukaryota > Metazoa > Arthropoda > Merostomata > Xiphosura > Limulidae > Tachypleus > Tachypleus tridentatus. Next base: position 105,090,800 of record NC_134828.1, read on the forward strand.
ACCCCCACCAACGCACAAAGGGCAAGACGTCCGGCCGCCAAAGTTGGTAAAACGTCCCCGGAACACAGGCGCTTATAGTCCGCATCAAGGCAGAGTAATAGCCTATATCTGGCCCTTCCCAGCATCGAAAAGTACGACACCGGATCCTGCTCGAACACCAATTTTTTACGAGCAAGCCAGACGACGTATTTAAAGATGGAGATGGTGTGCTGAAAGGAAAAGGCCAGGTGGCCGGGAACAGATACCCGTAATAGTACAGTATGGTCACCGCCGAGAGCGATGGGACCCGGAAAAGGCCTGCAACCCTTTCCCAGATTTCCGACGACGCCATACAGAGGACCAACCTGTGCAAGACAGATTTCCACCTGAGTGTGACACACTGGACACAACTCAGTTGCACAAACAAACGCTCCCTCATCGGCAGGGTGTTATGCACCACACGCCAGTTGAAAGCCTGGAGGTAGCTATCAACATGGTGCAGCGCAAAGCGACCCCAAACAACAAGTTAACAGGGCAGTAATGGTAATTGTGCACATTCGAACCAACACGCCGAATCACCCCTTCCCAAACCGCTCCAAGGCTCGCTAGATAACGAACCCTAAAGTAAGTGATTGGGGAGTTGTCCAATACAGACCATACGGGGAGTCGGCACACGAGGCTCATTTGACAAACCCCGCGCATGAGACTTGGAAATATTCAGCTGTGCAACACTGGCACGAGAGTAACGATGGACGATGGCCAGCGCTGACCCTAATGATGTGAAGTTCTCAAGGAACAGGTTCACATCGTCTCCATGCGCGATGTACGTCACGCTCGAACCCCCACCCCGGCATCTGGAGGCCTCGCACGAGACCGAGTGGTCCAGATGATAGAGCAGGCATTCGATAGCCAATGCGTAGACACACGATACAGCACGCGGTGAGAAACAACACAAACACCCGGAACGGGCACGGCGAATAACAGTACGAAAAAAACCATGAGCCGCCGAGAGACCAAACCACGCAGAATGCAGCTCAAGAACAGTAAGACAGCATCTTCGAGAGCAAGCCTTTAAAAGCTGTAAACATCTTCAAAGACCACGCCTCCTTCCACACCAGGAAACAGCTTGGTTAAACTTTGCTGAGAAGCATCAAACATGGGACTTCGAAAAGTGGGCAAAAGTTTTATTCTATGATGAGAAAAATTTAACCTTTATGGTCTAGATGGCTTACTATGTTACTGGCACTATAAGGATATCCCACCGGAGACATTTGCTATACGACACAGTGGAGGAGGTTCCATCATGATCTGGGGTGCTTTCTCCTTCCATGGAACAATGGAGCTTCAGATTATACAGGGGTGTCAAACAGCAGCTGGCTACAATGACATCTTGGAGAGAGCATCCTTATTGACTGAAGGCCCTCGCTTGTGGAAATGACTGGATCTTTCAGCAGGATAACGCTGCAATCCACAATGCCCGCAGTACAAAGGACTTTTTCACGGCGAATAACGTGATTCTTTTGTATTATTCAGCGTGTTCAGCCAAACTGAACCCCATTAAAAATGTTTGGGGGTGGATGGCATGAAGTCTATAGAAATGGACGTCAATTACAAACAGTGCATGATCTTCGCGAAGCCATAAATCTTAACGTCTTCAGGTAATATTCTTTAATGTTTGAAATCCACTATGTTCAGCCATATTTACTTTGCTTGTTATGTTCTTTGGCTATGTAGTGCATACCGTTGGAAAGATACTTGAAGGTTTTCTTCACGATGGAATCTCTTTATAAATACACCCATCTCGGATCATACTACCCAAGGACTATATGGTTAAGGAAGAATAGGATAGCTGTTCATCCCTACCATGCCTTGTATTGAGTAAATCATTATGGTCTGCATTTGAAAATAGGTTTTTGTGGTCATCCATTGCACTGTGTCAGGTGTTGTTCCTTCAGACTCTGTACTATGTTTTACCCCCTCACTTTTTTTCTATTGAAGATTGATAGCCCTTATTACATTCCAGTTTTCCAATAAGTACCACACCTTTCTGGTATGCGTGAAGAGTATACCTGGCTCAGACAGTCCCCCACATCAGTTCTCTGAATTTGACTCTCTTGTTTTCAGGTGTGTCCTTTGGATGGCTTTGAAGAATGTTTCTTCTCTCCCCTCAAATTGTTTTTTTCACCTGTTCAATGGTAGACTCTCCCTACTGATGTTATAGGATGTAATGTACAGTATCGGAACTGTAATTTTCCTCATCTGTAAATGTATTTCTGGAAGGTTCTTACCTCATTTCACACTTTTTGTCTTTTCTCTTCATTAAAACCTAATGCTTTCAAATTCTAAGAGAACTGAAAGTGATATCTGGCGATATTGAACATCCAGGTTAAATTTTTTTCACCAGAAAAAAAAACCTTTGTCCACTTTTTTACATCCCATGTTTGGTGCTTCTCAGCAAACTTTAACCTAGCTATTTCATGGTGTGTAAGGAGATGTGGCCTTTGAAGACGTTTACGGTTTTTAAAGCCTCTCTCTTCTAGATGCCATCTAAAATTTCTTGAGCTGCATTCTGCGTCCGTAAGGGTCATAATCTGGTTCTACGATCGGCTCGTGTCTTACCAGACAACCCGTCAAATCCTCCTGCTCAACGTAAGCGAAATTTTCTTGAGCCAACCACTTGAAATTCTCGTTCCGTGTCCCTCAGGGTCTTTTAAGAAATTTGCAACAGCAGTTTTACTATGATCAATTTCACCAGCAATGGTACGTGGAGAGAGACCTTGTTTTTCCAGCTTTACAATCCTGCCACGTTCAAACTCTGTCAACTTTTTAGCCTTTGCGTTGTTTTTACCAAATGTAACACAGAAGATGTCAGTGGGAGATGTTGACAACACTAATGCGTGAACACAAATGATTAAATTACGTTACGTGTTTACCGATTAACGCTTCGTTTCAGTATGGTATTAAACTGTTAATTTAAGTTAATTTCAAGGTGTTCAGATTTTCCCTATTAAATGCTAAAAATATTTTTATTTTCCCTTTTCTTATTTTCATCTGTCAAAGCTTAACTCAAATAAGTTGTTGAGTCTAACAACGCAAAATGAAAATTCTTTCTTTATCTTCATTGGCGTTAAGAGTTTGACTAGGAGTTTATATCATGCTGGAATTGTTAATACATAGTTTATTCCATGTTTGTTTGTTTGTTTTTAATTTCGCGCACAGCTATTCGAGGTTTATCTTTGCTAGCCGTCCCTAATTTAGCACAGTAAGACTAGAGGGAAGGCAGCTAGTTATCACTACCCACCGCCAACTCTTGGGCTACTCTTTTACCAACGAATAGTGGGATTGACCTTATTATTATAACGTCACCATGGCAAAAAGGGCGAGCATGTTTGTTACGACGGGGTTTCGAATCACCCACCCTCAGATTACGAGTCACACGCCTTAACTCAACTTGTTTATTTTACTGTACAGACAAGTAAACATTGCTATCTGCAGTACCGTATATGGAAGCGTCATAAACCACGAGAAGGTATTACCACCAATTTTACTTAACCTAAACAAAGAAAAAAGGTCGAACATGCACCATCAATTTCTATCTTGGAAGACTAATTTTTACTTGGGGCACTTAACTGTGTGCCTGGGCACAGGAAATGCATTGCTTGTGCTTCCTTGACACACCTGGATAGATCATAGCTGAAAGGAGATGGATTGATGTTCACAGGTGTCCCAGACACACAGTTACGTAATATTTCTCTGTCTGTTTTATCATTTTTAATTTCTTTTCTTACTCAAGAGCATTATATACAAAGAAAAACTTGATTTGCATGTAACATTTTTTATCAGAGAAATGAAAGCAACAGCTACAACACAATGCTCATCTTCGTTTGTTAAGTTTAACTGTGAACAAAAATACTTATCACGTATAATGAGAGTTTGCAAAATGTCATAGAGATACAAAAGACCTATCAATACAATCCTCTCGGTATCTTCATGGTAAGTACTCTTATGCCAATCTTTTATACACATTCTTTTAATATCTAGTGGTTGAATTAATTAAATACAACAGTAGTCACGAAATTTTTTTTTAGTAATTGCTAAAATGAAACATTGTTATTTTGCTAAATGAACAATGGGAAACTGCTATCGGCTGTGTCGTATATGTAAGCGTCATAAACCACGCTTAGGTCTTACCACCAATTTTAGCTAACCTATACGACGTAGAAAGGCCGTACTTACACCCTGAAATGCCCTCAAGGAAGACTGTAATTTTGACTTGGGGCACTTAACTGTGCTATTAGACTTCGAGAATGCATTGCTTATGCTTTCTAGACCATACTGAACAAGTCATAGCTGAAAGGAGCTTGATCGATGTTCATAACAATTGTAAAATCCTGATTTTGAACAACTTGTGCCATTCATTTATGTTTCAGTTACTTGTTTAAGTTTTATTATTCTCATTCAGTTTTCTATTACGTATGTAAAAATAGCTGGTATGAGTAGAGAAAACTCTACGTAAAAGAAAGAACAACATTTCGACCTTCTTCAGTCATCGTCAGGTTCACAAAGATTATCGAAGAAGGTCGAATCGTTGTTCGCTCTTTTACATAGTGTTTTCTCTATCCATATCAGCCATTTTTACATATATATTTTTTCCACAAGTGGGTTTTCTCATCATCACAGAGTTTTCTATTAATGACACAGCCATTTGTATTAATGTCTCTTTGATCCCATAGTTTTCTTTTAGTCAGATTGTTGTATTTTTGACAATTATTATCGTTAAATCCACACAACAAAGGGACGAGCTTGTGAGTTCAAATCATTTCATGAACCGTAATTTTCAAAAATTGTGAAAAGTTATACTTGGGGAGCTGAATATTTATCTTTAATTTGAACTGCTTTGAAACTTTGATAAATATACTTTTTTAATTTTTTTCAGTAAACATCATAATATATGTGAAAGAAATTTAGAAATTGGTAATTGAAGGTGAGGCCCTCCCCTTGTTAGAAACATTCTAGTTGTACTCCTGTATTATTCATCATGTGTTTTGTATTTTTTAATATAATATTCTTTTTTATGCAGATGAGATACCTGATTAGTCTTATATTTCTTCACCTACTTGTGGCAAGGCTAAAAATCATACCAGTCATTTCAACACCTATCAATCTCATTGGATGTGTTTACCATTTCTTACATTCACTAGAATATGGTTTGTTTCATGTTTCATTCTGGATAATTCTGGTACTTCAGATTGATCGATTCCTTTGCTTTTAATGCCATTAAGTACAAGGGTTATCTCTTTCTTGAAATAATAAATTCTCAGTCTGTATGTTTGAATGCTTTGGATCAGAAAGGACTGTTGCATACCCTTTCAACAATGTTCAATTTTCAGTAGCATCAGAGTTGTCACTGTACGTACATGTGCATATGCCAAGTAACTTCATAATATAGTTCTGATAGATGCTGTTCCAATGTGATTTTATATTGACTGTTGTTGTCTCAGCTGATTTGCATATTCAAAATATTTTTAATATAACATACTCAACCCTCTATAGTTATAACAACAAATTCAATAACTTTTTTCTTGTGAAATGGATGGCTGTTTAATAGGCTGGTTTAAACACTAGATCAATTGTTACTTCATTTACTTTTCCTGTAAATAAGGCTTAAAGTAGTACAAAGGATAAATAGGTATAGTGATTGTAATTTGATATATCCTATATTTATGTTTCCCTAAGAAAGGTAACTTTTTTAACATCCTGCCCTTCAAGATTTATTACACTCTTTGAAAGTAATGAGACTCAATACGGTAAAGTGTGTTTTATAAAGTAAGGCCATATTTAATCAGTGTACTTCCTGTATTGAATGTGTAACTTATGATGATACATGTTGACATGCACACTTAAACCAAATGTTTTCTAGAATTATTTTATCTTAGTGATTAAAAAGGTTGTTTGAATTATTTCATTAATAATGAAAAAAGCAATAAAAGGATGTTTTGTTTTTTTTACTTAACAACAACATAACACTAATACATTACAGTCAGTGATACATTTACCGAGTTTGGACATTTTATGCACAGAGCGACACGAAACAGTTCTTTCAGGAAGACGTAGATCACACTCTATCTATCCTCTGGTGACACTTTATAGAACTATACATCCCCTATCAAATTCTTCATCTTCATCTGAATTCTGTCCATGTTTTGGACCAGAGAGAGACAGGTTTAGCATAGACCTCTTCCTCCTTCTCTGAAACTATTATTTTATCTGCACTGCTGCTAAATCCTGAGTAATTAATTAGCATTGTTACTTTGTTGTGTTACTTACGGTATATTAAATTTTGTCTGCAGTTTTAATGAACATAACATTTTCATGGAGTAATATTAATTCATACGTTTTAAAAACCTCTCTTTTTTTATATAGACTGTGTTCACAATACACTTAGCAGTAATACACACAAAAATGAATAATCCTATTTTTACATACAAAACTTTTAAAATAAAGCTACGTTTGTATCTATGACTCAGTTAGCCTAGCAATGTTCCGACTTTTAAGTTCATTTGTATTAATATTTTTCTTATAATATTGAAGCGAAATATCCGGGAGTCTGTTTAATAGAATTGGCATGTTTGAATGTAGAAATATTGAGTTTATTGTTCGTGGAACTGTATATGCTTTCATTAAAATACAATGTCGTATTTGCTGTCGTTCGTTTTCGATACATTAATCCATGTTATACAAACATATTCTACGACTGGTCTTATGTATGTTCTGTAAATTTTTAATGTGTTTATTGATGAATCTTCTTTGTTATCATCCACATTCCTAAGATAACTCACTATTGTTCAAATTCTGGTTTTTATGCTATTAATGTGTGGTATCTAGTTTAATTTTGACTCAAAGTAATCCACAATAATTTTGCAACTGTTACCTGTAAGAGAGTCATGTCTAGATATAACTGTGATATTAAGTTTGTAAATAATATGACTTGTATTTTGTACACATTTTAATTATACATTTACTGTGCTAAAAATTCTGTATTGTTTAGTAATGGTGGTATGTTGTTGTTATTGGTTTTTCGGCTCTCTTAAAGATTATAACAGCACCTGCAAACTGTGAGAGAAAAGTGTGGTTTGGGTCTTTGAGAGACTTTTCGTTGATATGATCCCTTTAAAAACGTTCCTAGTAACATGACTCGGAACTATCCGTTCCTACTAATATTACCTTCTGGTATCAGTTTGTGAAACCATGTCTTTCGTGACCCCCTAGAGGACACACAACATTAACAGTTTCGACAAGTTAACAACTCAGATGGTTTATGAAAAGTGATTTTTACTTATTTACGTAGTAATCAAGGGTATCTTTGACTTGGTATGAATGTCAGGTAGAAATGGTATTAAAATATAGAGAGAAAAGGCTCTTTATAAGTGCAAAACACCATTACACAGAATTTCATATCAGTCTGTGTTTATATATACATATATTCAAACATTATCTAAAGTTTGATATGGGAAGTTGATATATTCTTCTAAAATTTCAAATTTTAAGGACAGTAAATTAAAACTAAACTTCAATATTACAAAATCTGTAGCAGACGAAGGCAGAAATAAACTGATTTTTTTCATCCTTAGATAAACCAGACATGATATAATTTTAACAGGTAATTTACAAAAAGCAACTAAGAATAGAATATGTTAATCGTGTTCAGAATTGGGATTATTTTGGTGAAGCTAAAATATAACATTAATCTTCAGTTCCACTGTTTTCACACTGTTGGTCTTCCCTTTTACTGACTGTTTCAACACTGTTGGTATTCAATTTCACCAACTGTTTTAGCACTAATAGCCTTAAATTTCACTTTCTGTTTCAACAGTGTTGGTCTTTACTTTCAATCTCTGTTTTGACACTACTGGTCTTCAATTTCACTGACTGTTTTAACACTATCGATCTTCATTTTCATCTACTGTTCCAACACTGATGGTCTTCAATTTCACTGTCTGTTTCAATACTATTGGTTTTAAGTTTTACTGTCTGTTTCCACAGTCTTGGTCTCCACTTTCACTTCCATTTCAACAACATTGATGTTGGCTTCCACTAACTGTTTTCACACTGTTGGTCTCCACTTTCACTTCCATTTCAACACCATTGATGTTGGCTTCCACTAACTGTTTTCACACTGTTGGTCTCCACTTTCACTTCCATTTCAACACCATTGATGTAGGCTTCCACTAACTGTTTTCACACTGTTGGTCTTCACTTTCACTTACTCTTTCATCACTGCTGGTCTTCAAATTCACTTTCTGTTTCAATTCAATTGGTCATTAGTTTCACACTGTATTTCAACACTACTTGTATTGAATTTCACTGACTGTTATAAAACTACTCGTCTTCAATTTTAATGTCTGTTTAACACTTGGTGTTCAGTTTCACTGTCAGTTTTCACACTTTTCGTCTTCACTTTAGCTTCCGTTTCAACATGATTGGTCTTGAATTAAACCGACCGTTTTCACACTGTTCTTCTTCACTTTCACTGTCTTATCCAACACTGTTAATTTTCAATTTCACCGTCTGTTTCAACACTGTTTGTCTTCATGTTCGCTGTCTGTTTGAACACTATTGATCTTCACTTTGACTGACTGTTCCAACACTGTTGGTCTTCAGTTTCTCTCTGTGTGTCACACTTGATAGTCAATTTTACAGACTGTTTTAACACTATTGTTTTTCACTTTCACTAACTGTTCCAACACTGTTGGTCTTCACTTTCACTTCCATTTCAAGACTACTGGTCTTGACTTCCACTGACTGCTTTCACACTCTTGGCCTTCACTTTCACTGTTTGTTTTAACACTATTGGTCTGCAGTTTCAATGGGTGTTTCAACACTGTTCGTCTTCAAGTTTACTGTCTGTTTCAATAGTGCTGGTGTACAGTTTTACTGACTGTCTAAAAACTTTTGGTCTTGAATTTCACTGTCTACTTCAACACTGATGGTCTTCACTTTTACCGTCTGTTTCAACAATATTGGTCTTCACTTTCACGGACTCTTTCAACATTGATGGTGTTCAATTTCATTGTGTGTTTCAATACTATTGGTTTTCAGTTTTACTGTCTGTCTGCACGCTCTTGGTCTTCACTTTCACTGACTGTTTCAACAGTGTAGGTCTTCAATTTCACTGATTTTTATCAACACTATTGGTCTTCGGTTTCACTGTTTCAATAGTATTGGTCTTCACTTTCAATGACTGTTTCAGTAGTGTCGGTCTTAAATTTTACGGTCTGTGTCAACAGTGTAGGTCTTCAATTTTACTGATTTTATCAGCACTATTGGTCTTCGGTTTCACTGACGGTTTGCGTAGTGTTGATGCTCAATCTCACTGTTTCAACAGTTTTGGTCTTCACTTTCAGTGACTGTTTGAGTAGTTTCGGTCTTCACTTTCACTGAATGTTTTTCTACAGTGGAGATCTTTAATTTCACTGTCAGTTTCAGCAGTGTTGGTTTTCAGTTTCAATGTCTATTTGTGAACTGTGTTGGTCTTTAATTTGAGTGTAGTTTTCAACACTATTGGTCTTCAGTTTTAATATTTTCACACTCTTAGTATTCACGTTCAATTCTATTTCCACACTATTCCTGTTTTCTTCCACTGGTAATTTTCACATTGTTGATCTACACCTTCACTGACTGTTTCTGCACTGTATATCTTCAAGTTCACTGTTTGTTTCAAGACAATTTGTGTTAAGATTCAATGACTGTTTTCACGCTGTTCGTCTTCACTTTAACAGTTTGTTTCAACAATATTGGTCTTCACTTTCACCGACTCTTCCAACACTGTTAGTGTTCAATTTCACTGTCTGTTTCTATACTATTGGTGTTGACTTTCACTGACTGTTTCAACACTATTGGTACTCTCTTTTACTGACTAATTCAACACTGTTGGTCTTCAACTTCACTATCGGACTGCAGTTTTACAGTTTCTTTCAACAATGTTGGTATTCAATTTCACTGTCTGTTTCAATAATAGTGGTCTTCAGTTTTACTTCTGTTTGTACACTGTTGGTCTACACTTTCACATTGTCTCAACATTGATGGTCTTGAATTCCAATGACTCTTTTCACCATGGTGGTCTTCACTTTCACTGTGTCTTCCATCACTGTTGGTTTTCAATTTCACAGTCTGTTTAAACAATTTTGAGCTTTAGTTTCAATCTCTGTTTTCACATTGTTGGTCTTCACTTTCACTTGTGTTTCAACACTACTGGTCTTTAGTTTCAGTGACTCTTTTCATACTGTTGGTCTTCACTTTCAGTAACTCTTTCAACACTATTGGTGTTTAGTTTCACTGACTGTTTTCACACTGTACGTCTTCAGTTTTACGGTCTGCTTCAACAATATTGGTCTTCACTTTTACGGACTTTTCCAACACTGTTGGTGTTGAATTTCACTATGTGTTTCAATATTACTGGTTTTCAGTTTTACTGTCTCTCTGCACACTCTTGATCTTCACTTTCACTGTCTGTTTCAACACTTTTTTTCTGTTTCCCTGCCTGTTTCAAGACTAATAGTGTTCAATTTCACTCTCTGTTTCAACAGTGTATTCTTCATTTTCAGTCTGTTTCAGTAATGATGATCTTGACTTTTACTCTATATTTTAACACTACTGGTATTCAATTTCAATGACTGTTTCAATGGTGTTGGTTTTCAGTTTCACTGTCTGTTTGAAATGCGTTGTTCTTTAATTTGACTGTCTGTTTCAATGGTATTTGTCTTCACTTTACTCTATATTTTAACACTACTGGTTTTAACTTTCAATTACTGATTAAACAGTATTGGTATTGAATTTCACCGTCTCTGTCAAAAATGTTGGTCTTCACTTTCACTGAATGTTTCAACAGTGTACGTCTTCAATTTCACTTACTTTATCAACACTATTGGTCTTCGGTTTCACTGACGGTTTGAACAGTGTTGGTGTTCAATTTCACTGTGTTTCAACAGTGTTGGTCTTCATTTTCAATGACTGTTTCAGTTGTGTCGATCTTCACTTTGACGATCTGTTTCAACAGTGTTGGTCTTCACTTTAACTGAATGTTTCAATAGTGGAGATCTTCAATTTCTCTGTTAATTTCAGAAGTTTTGGTTTTCAGTTTCACTGTCTGTTTGAAAGGCGTTGGTCTTTAATTTGACTGTGTGTTTCAATAGCATTTGTCTTCATTTCTACCCTCTTTTAACACAACTGGTCATCACTTTCAATGACTGTTTCAATAGAGTACATCATCAATTTCACGGTCTGTTTCAGCTTTCAACCCCTGTTTAAACACTATTGTTCTTCAGTTTAAGTGACAGTTTTCACACTGTTGGTCTTAACTTTTACTGACTGTTTCAATACTGTTGGTCTTCAATTTCAATGACTCTTTCAACACTCTTGGTCTTCAATTTCACTGATCGTTTTATCATTGTTTCAGTATGTTGTTGAGACTTCTCGCTGCTGAAAACTCATGTTTCTAGTGCTCTGATGAGACTTCTTATTACTGATAACTTACGTTCGTCGTATTCTGGTGAGACTTGTCGTTGTTGAAAACTCATGTTTCTAGTGCTTTGATGAGACTTCTTATTACTGATAACTTACGTTCGTCGTATTCTGGTGAGACTTGTCGTTGTTGAAAACTCGTGTTATAGTATTATTACTCTGGTGACACTTTTACTAACCGATAACCCGTATTTGTAGTTTTCTGGTGGGACTTCTGGTAACTGAAAACTCATTTCTGTAGCGTTCTGGTGAGACTTCTGATTACTTATAACTCATGTTTGGGGTTTACTGGTGGGACTTCTGGTAACTGAAAACTCATATTTATAGTGTTCTGATGAGACAAAAGGTAAGAAGGTATACAGTGAAGGGTCAGGAATAAACAGGATAACTGTGTGCTGAGCAGCTGAACTGAATTCAATTGGACAGCTTTCCAAACATACCACAAATATTCCAAAGTCTCTAAATCCAGATAATGCATGTAAGAATAACTATAAGTTGGAATAAAAATATAAGTAAAGTAAGTGTGTTAAAGAGATTTTGGTTTTCTATGTTTGATGTTCCATGTTTGTATAGAAAGTGTTCTGCTAAGAGCCACTCAACAATAACATATCGTTATATCACAGTGTAAAATCTGAATGACAGTGTTATTAATTCCTAACAAGTTAGTGTAGAATATCCTGTTTGTTGTCAACATTATTCATACATGTTCTTCCATTATCTAAAAAGTTAATGTTGAACTTTGATTTCATCCGCTATTTCAAACTCAGCGCGAGAAAAGGCCACCATAAACAGGAGACAGAGTTAAACTGATGGACAGACCACACACTGTTCACGATATATACAAAACAAGTAGTACATAATGTTCTCTGTCCAGTCACATTCAAATAATGTCTGCAGCTACTTTCAAAGCTGGCCTTCATTTGTTGTTGTGCAGATCCATTCTGCAATATCATAAAAAGGTAAGATAAAAAGATTGCAGTAAGTAAACCACTAAGAACATTGTACAAAAAACGAGACATGAGTAATTATTATGTGAAGAAATGAAAATTAGTTAACAAATACAATCATAGGATTTTGAATTAGGAGTTAAAAAAACAATAGGTAGGGTGTCTACTGGAGAAACTCGTCAGAATTTACATGTTAACAAACATGAAACTCTGGATTGGTGTTAATTCTTCTTTGTAACATGCACTGAAAGAATGTTACAAAACTAAAGAGTCTAAAATATTTTTGAGTAAAACTGTTACTAAACATTTAGTATTATGTTTTGCTTAAAGTTTAAAATTTGATACGTGGGTTGTACACCCAACATCTGAAAGATGCTCCCAAATCGTGGTTGGATAAAAAAAAAAGCAGTTAGAGAGACAGATTAAAAAAAAAAAAGCACAGAGCAATACGGTGATAGGTAATTGCTTTTTTGTAACTCACAAATTATGTTATATTTCCAGATTAGTTTTAACACCATATTACGCATGGGATTTTTCCTGACTAACAACATCCGAATTTATCTTTATTCTTGTACATATTTCACGAGTGAAGACGGAAAAACCTATTGTATTCAAAAAACCGAGCACCTCGCTAGTACAGCGGTATGTTTTCTCCGGATTTACAACGCTAAACTCAGGGGTTCGATTCCCCTTAGTGGGCTCAGCAGATAGCCCGATGTGGCCTTGCTATAAAAAAAAAACACAAACACTCAAAAACCGATCGCAATCTAGTAGTACGAGTTAATAAAATATTGGATTGTTCATGAAAATAGTCAGAAAAGTTGAGTAACTCATGGTTTTCGTTTATAAAGCAAAATAGTGAAGAAACAGGACACACGAACATTAAAGTATAAGTATTCTTTGTAGTGATAACACTGATCTGGAATTAATACTTAAAGAAATCATCCACATCAAACAACTTTAACCAACACCGAATATCATGTAGTGTTCATTAAAATCGTTTTGTTTAATTTATGATTATTTCAGCAATATATTTTATTTAGTTAGTTAAAAATATGTATTTTTATTTTGCTTTGAATACTGAAGATGTAATCTGTAAAATATTGAAAACTTTATTACTGTCCCTTTCTGTTATATCAAAGTAATTCTTCATCTTCAATATAGTTATACTATTAATCGTCAAACATCGTTTTCCTTGGATACACTGATTGCTAATGTCTTGATATGACCATATGTAAATGAACTGTTGCCTGTATGCTGTGACTCTGAAAAATGGGACTTTAAAGTTAAAAAGTCAACCTTGAAATTTGCTTGCTTTCAGAATGCATTTTTCGACACGCGATTCCAAAGTTTCTCTACTTTAAAGAACCAAACCGAAATGTTCAAAAGTCGTTAGATTATCAGATTTGTCTAAACAAACTATTCATTTGATTTACATTTGGCTTAAAGCTACACGAGGGTTATCTACGCTGGTCATCCGTAATTTAGCAGTGAAAGAATAGACGCACCGAGTCATCACCATACACTAACCACTCTTTCACAAACGAATAGTGAGACTGACCCTAACAATATTCTCCCTCCCCCCTAACACATATCATAAAGAGTGAGCATGTTTGGTGAAGTAAAAGTTGGATCAAGAATTTCCAACACAACATCAACAGAATATACATTTTACTGAAAAAGTTCAAAGTGTACTGTACTAACCAGTTGATACCAGTGTTGATTACACCGATGTACTAAACATGTGGAACCAATGAAATGAAGACAAATTGTTCAGTGTGAACATGTTCAAAATTTGAGGCTAAGTTGACTGACTAACAGCATTCATTCCTAGTTTCATCCTGGCGACCAGATTGTTAACCTATGTAATTATAGCATAAATAATCAGTACTAACTAAAGGTCTTCAGTTCTCTCTTCCACCACGTAAACTCTATATGTACCTAATTCAGTTTTACTTTCAAATCACAACACAGACACCTAAAGGACCTTCTTATGAAAGATAAAATAACTCTTTATTTTTCATGCCTTTTCTACCCTTTATGAATTTATGTCTAATATTCGTCCTTACCATTTAAGCCCTGAAGAAGTCTTTTAAAAGAACTATCATTAAATAAAAATATTTGTTACATCGTCCGACAATACCATTGTTATTCTTAACTAAAATAATTACTTGATCAAAATGGTAGTTATTCTTAACAACTCTACCACATTTAAATTCCTTATCAATGCCTATTAATTCATTATTATCCAAGTTCACACTTTTTATGTTAAAAGAAGCTTTTAGATTTGAAGCTGTGTTCCAACTGTTGTTAGAGCTTTATATAAAATCATTTAACAACCATCATAATAAATGTTCAGCTTGTAAACAATCTCAAAGTGACACTTTTAGTGTCAAACAACTTACATTATTGATACATTTACATTATTATGAAATTTAGGTCTGTGTTTGTAAGTTCAAGCCGAAACGTAATGTTTATATTTTTTTTATGGTGTAATCAGTTTTGTTGAGTTCCTTTATTTTTATGATTTAAAAACAGTAACTATTTGCCTGGATGGAATTACCAAGCTTGTAATCACTTGTCATTTTGTGAAAAGGTTGCCTTGAAATTTTTATCATCTTAAGCTGAATACAAAAGTTAACTGTCTAAAGATGCTTCAAGATTGATTTGTTCGTGAAGAAATACACGAAATACATCAATTAATTCAGATATTTTCTTTAAGTTTTATTATTAACATCACCTACATGAAATTGATTTTTATGTGTTCTGATCATGGTAGTATGATGTTCTATTCAACCAATATTAATAGTATGTATATATATCCTTCTGTTGCATTTAAGCCATATTAAGTTAATATGTAGTACAAGATTAAGAGAAGTAGCAGAAGTCTACTAGATATAAGTGATCCCACAAAACTTTATTCTTTGCAATATAAAACATGAAAATGGACATCAACCAACTTTTATCTAGGAAAATTGTGCAGAAGACCAACTTCAAGTCAGCAAATGAAAAATTCCTGCAATAATGTTATCTCAACTTCCATGAGAAATAGAGGAGGAATTAAAGAAAAGGGTATTTATTTTCAGCATCCAATACTTGTGTCTTGATTATCTAAAAATAAGTTCAGTCTTCCTGTGATAACTCATCTTCCCTGTAAAGACCTCTACTTTTATTCGTACCCCTAAGATTAGGCCTAACTGAGATCAACCGCATATATAAATAAGAGGTTCGAAGGTAATTATGCATGTTTATTTGTTATATTTAGCATTTTGTACTATCTTAATTTGTATTTCTTTGAAGCAAATTATATATTTTAGTTGAGATTCACTTTGTCATATAAAAGGGAACTAGAAGTTTATTTCTAATCTTTTACTACATTAGAGAAAGTTATTATGTCATAATTTGTAATATAAAGATTGATAATTTTCATACATGAATTTATTACAGTATAATTAATGTTTAAAAATTCTATCTATATAAATTGTTTTCAGTTTAATATGTTATCTGCACTAGTAGATCAAAGATGAAAATTATTTTGAATTTTCTGTGTTAGTTTTTCGCAATGATTATTGAAGTAAATTAAGAAACTACAGATAATTCAGTAACATGAACTGTTACTTTGTCTCCTTACAGACAATGTTTAAACTGAGATAATCTGTAGGAATTATAGGAGGATGTCCCAATCATGCTCTTTACTTTATTTGCATTGCAAGTAAGAGATGTTGATTTATAGTGAAATGCAGTACATTTTTCACTATCCAGACTTACAATTATTCTATTCTTATGACTCTAGTACTTACATGTAAGACTACTTTATTTACATACAAAAAATAGAGTTGTTTTAACTTGAAACTTTAATTCAAGCAGTGAAAATATATGAATAGAATTCTTCATATATCACAGGTTTGCACCATCAGTCAAACAGGAATCATTCCATTTTTACAATTATTTTTAAGGTAATTGTCAATGAATGTTATTTAATGCCTTTACAATATTTTCCCAGCATATTTTTGGTAATTGCTCGTAAAATTAACACAGGAATATGATGTTATTTCCTAATAGATTTAAAATTTAAGCCTAAATGTACAACAATGGATTTTTTTCCTTTCACATAGATACAAAAATTTCCATTGCACTAAACAGATTTTTGGCTTTAGATTTTAAAGCATTTACAAAATTTTCATCAGCACAGATGGTAAATATAAACTTTTTTAATTTTGAAAGAAATGTTCATGTTAGGGCAGAAGTGTAAGAATTCTCTTTCTAAAAATACCTAAATAGGTTGTTTTTTTTTAATATCCACTAACAAGATATAAACTGTGCCTACCACAATTGTTAGTATAATCTGCTCCATGTAGAGAAAAATAATTTAAAGTAGGAGACTATTTGTGGCATGATATTCATTACCAGTGTATAAAAAGTACAGTTATATAGATGTACATTTAACTACACCTTGGAACAAAAAAACCTTCTGCTTCTTTGGTTAAACGTGTTTTATTTGAAGTTACCAAAACTGCAATAATAAATGTGTTAATTTTGAAACTGGTTGATGAAATAGACAATTCTCTGTAAAGAAAACAACATAATATTATATGTCATTTAATAGATTAGAAGTTTGGTTTTTCTAGTGGTTATAGATAATATATAATGTCAAAGAAAACTTGGTTATTTATGAAAGAGAGGATGTTTATGGTTATCTAAACAAATAAGATTGAAGACTATAAAAATTGCTTTACTTGAATAATATTTATAGTATGAATTCCATATTTCTTGGTGAATAAATTAGAAAAGAAACTGACAGAGCAAATGTCGTAATTTTCTTACTTGTGGATGTTGAGGATTGTTTTAAATATTTCCTTTTAAAATTTAAACTTGTATTAAAAATTGCTTTACTAACTACATTTTCATACCAATGTTGTTTGAATCATGGACTATGGTAGTGGTTAATAACAGAAATTGCAAGGAAATGTGTACAACTCTAAGAGGTTAACATTTCTTATAACTGTTATCACATTTAACCCTTATGTACTGTACACACCTTTCTGGCACAAGCTGAATGTGTTACCAGTGACTCTAAATTGTGATTTGCTAGTTCTCAAGGATAACTTTACGTGACATCGACATTCCTGTCTATATATTTCATTACAGTCTTTAAACATAACACTTTATTCTCCTATAGAAGAATAGTGAACTGTTCAAATGTCTCCAGTTTTGGGTATCATTTAAAAATCATTGTGTTTACATTGTTTGTGAAGGACTGATATCCTACATTTACTTGTTTTTCTTATAAAGTTTTCTTTACTTGTTTTAATGTGTTAATTTTGTTAGTTATAAGCTTTAGTTGTATGGCTTGTGTTTTTTAGTTTGTAAATTCTTTCTTGGACTTTGACAAATCCATTAAAATAGTTTTTTCCTTTTTATTCAAATCAAGAAACAACTGAATAAATATCTATAGATATGTTGTAAGAATGGTTGAGATGCTGATACAGATTTCAAAAAAGAAACACCAACTATTTGAACATTTTCGAATAGTTGTCTTTTCTTCATTTTCTTTTATTATCATGGAAAAGAATAGTCAAGCATCTGAAAGTGCTTGAGCTTTGGGTACTGTTTTTTTTTCTAATCTCTTGCATCATTTTTGTGTGATCCTGTGTTGCTAACTCTCTTATCTGAAGGTACTAATATGTATACACAGTATTATCATTTCTTTTAAAGTATCCTTTTATTGATTCTTTAATTAAATATTTTTTGTATTCAGTTACATTTATCTAAACATATTCTACTATAAATTTTTGTAAAAATAATCACCCAAAAGTCTAGTCTTACAGTATTAATATTATACAATTTATTTTGTTCTGAATTTAGTGTTTCTACTTTTCAAATGAAGCAGATTTTGATATGTAGTGTAACCATGTTTATAAGGTAAGTACTGCCTCCAACTTTGCCTTTTTCTTTATCATAATTTTCAGTGAATTTGATTTTCTTGTTATTTTCAGAGTTCAATATTTAGCTATAAAAATACTACTACTTAAACCAATTTAAATAATATTTGAGTGAATTTGAAAATAATTAATGTTGGATGTTACTCATTCTGTGGCATACGTGTAATTGTACAAATATTATTAGAGTACGTTCTAAAAAGAATATTTCAAAGGATTAATATTTTTAGAATCAAAACTTGTGGAATAAAAATGTGTTTAAAAGTAGAGAATTTCCTAATAGAATTAATGTGAATAAAAGTTTTAAGTTCTAATAGAATTGTACACCTCTGGTATTTTGTGTATTTCACTTGATTGTTGTCAGATAGTTATTGAATCAAGTTAGATGTGTAATCCAGCCACTGTGAGTGTTAAACATATATAATAGATAGTAATATTTCAGATGAACTTTGATTATTTCATCTAACTTACAATGCAACTCACAGTTGATTCAAAATATCAGGCTGTTGTATATGAAATGTCAGATTTTTAAAGGAAAATGTGAAATAAGTCCATCTTATTTTCTTTTAACTTATTTAATCAAAATAAGCTCCTTTAGATCCAATACACTTCTGCCAGCGAGTTGCAAGTTTATAAATGCCGTATTTAAAGAGTTGGATGTCCTTTGATGCAGTGAAGTCTTCGAAGGTACTGTAATTGACATTTGGTTTGCAAATGTTTTTTTCATTAAAAAATTTCCAAATCTTTTAAAAAAGAGATAATCTGTAGGGGAAAGATTTGATAAATGTGGTGGATGAGGTAAAGTTTCATATTGAAATTTGTTTAGGTTTTAGACAGTAATGTGTGAGACATGAGATCGAGTATTGTCATGAAACAGTATGGGTCCACTATGATTGACTAATGCTGGATGTTTTCATGACAACTTTTGAAGCATAATTCCATGTTCACAATAGCATGTTTCTGCTGTAATTGTTTGTCCATTGTTTAAGAATGAATAATGGATCACAGTTGTTGACAATCATCACACACTGACCATAAACTTCTTAAGATGAACAGTTGGTTTTGGTGCTTCTTCATAGCCAAGCCACTGTCTAAATTGTTGTTGATGGTTGTCAAGAATCCAGTTTTCATCACAGGTGACAATTGTATAGAGAAACAGGTGGTTTTTTTTTTGGAGGGAATAAGGAGTGAGGAACAAATTTCAACTTGTTATTTGATGGTTTTCAGTTAATTCCCGAGGTACCCATTT
Organism: Tachypleus tridentatus; assembly: GCF_004210375.1. Lineage (NCBI taxonomy): Eukaryota > Metazoa > Arthropoda > Merostomata > Xiphosura > Limulidae > Tachypleus > Tachypleus tridentatus. The sequence goes on from NC_134828.1 coordinate 105,110,434, forward strand.
ATTGAGCTTTTACACCTTACCAGTTGCTCTAAGATGTTGGGAAACTTCAATAATGTCAGCAAGTTCTCTTACAGTTTGGTGGGTATCTGATTCAACTAAGGCCTCAAATTCTTCCTTCTTAATTGTGTCTAAGGATGGCCTAGAGGTTTATTTAAAAAAACTTGTCACACCAAAGTGAAATCTAAACCAATGCTGTGCTGTCACCAAATACATTAATGATATTACACATTGCTGTCTCTGTATTGTAACCAAGCTAAAACTCATACAAGAAAATCACAAGAATACTAATGTTATCTATGGTGACAAAAATCAGTATAAAATATAATTTAGTTTACAAACTAGAATAAAGTATGACAATGTTTGGAATTGAATCTTAGGAAATCTGTTGTTGGTTTCTGATCAGATTTTAGCACTTGGTTTCGGTTACATATTTTACAGACTGTCTCTGTCTGTACCTGACAATGTCTTTACAGATAAAACTGTTGTACTCGGAAATAAAACATTTGTGAATGTTTGTTGCAAAACGTTTGACATTTGGCTTTCTTTTCCTTAGTTCTATAATTATATATTTTTATCAACTGCTCATATTTTCAAGAATTGAGTTATTTTTACTAATTCAATGGTATGCACTAATAAATGTCAGCCATGAGATTACTGGCAACACAGCACATTATCATCTGTATGTTTGGTTCAGGGTGAATTTCTTACCAATCGACAGTGAAACGCTGCCACATATAACACTTGTTGCTGGAGGAGTACATAAGGTCTTTGGGAAGATAAGAATTCATACAGTGAACTTTATAAATAATGTAGAGACAAAGCACATGATATTTGAAAGGCTTAAATCTTCAGTGATCTCCTTGAAAAAACTTATCAGCCTTTAAGACACCAACATGTTCCAAAAAAAACGTAATCCACAGCAGTGTCTTCATACATGAAATGAAGGTGATTGCTACAAAAGAGAATAGAGAATACTTTGACATACAGAGAAAGCTATCATGATACGTGCATTTCCTAGTACTGTTGACAGATAATAATTAAGGATTTGAGGCTCATGAAGGCTGACAAGCTACAAGTTAACATGTTGCCATGGAATTGATGCTGTTTCTTGGAGAAAGATGGCCAAAGAAATTGAAATTGCAGTAATACTCTTCAATACATGCTTATCACATCCTAAGGTGCAACTCCATTAGACTTTTTGGGCCTTTGCTCTGCTTAAATATGGTCTTGGTAGCCAAAATTCATATGCAGTATTGGAAAATACATCAAGATGCTTTGGCTGTGATTGACCCCACCATTTATTACAAAATCTTAACATATTATCGAAATAATGTTGAATAATAGAACATAATCTCAGCACTCGAGTTGACCTTTTGAACACTGTTTTTAATAAAGTACAGTTAACCTAAACAGTATAAAAACTATTTTGAATTTTTATAAACTTCAGTTTCTTTTCATATATTATTTTGCATTCCACGTGCTTATGTAAATGAGCCATAACTTATTACAAATACATGTATAAAGAATTAATCTACTTACATACTTAAGTCAGAATCTATATATGTACTTTGAACATCATCCCATGAAGACTGTTTTCATAATTCCTTTTCTAACAGTTTTCAATAGCCAGTGAAAAAGTACCTTTATTTGAACTAAGTAAAGACAGACCACCCCACTTACCAAATTGAATCTGAAGAAGCTGCTGGTAAGCAAGTTTTGAAATTTATTTTCTAAAGTATACCAATTTGTTTTAAATTATTTATTGTGCTGAGTACTAAATATTTTTGCATGCATAAATGATTTAAGCTTTAATTAGAATTTTCTCTAGCTGTGGCTCATATGTGAAAAAAAAACATTCAGATGGTATATTTGTGTGAAGTGTTAATAAGTTTCTCTGCAGCAATGAGATGCAAACCATAGATCCTCAGATTCATTGTCTAACCTGCTAACTGTTATTCTTTAGGCTAGACTAGACCTAGTGGTTATTATGCAGGATTGTGAATTTGCGAGAGTCCATGGTTTGCATTCCATTGTAATAAAAAATAGTGCTGTGTGTTTTTGTCTATGGGTGTATAGAACAGTGACAGCCAAAATTCCTCTGTTCAAAAATTGACAATGTTGACTACAGTCACTGTTTTCCTTACTAATCTGTCAGTTCAAAAATGAGGGGTGTATACCACATATAGCTTTGAATGAATATCCAAAATAAACTATTATTCTTTGAATTTGAACAGTTGTTCCCTTCCTTTACACAGTTTAACATCATCTTTGTTTTGTGCATTTTATTAACTGAACCCATTTTACTTTTGTTGTTCCTCGTGCAGCAGTCTGAAAAAAAATCACTGTAATCTCCACAAACTGGTTCACTTTGTGATTTTCAAATACAAACTTACATACTTTTACCAATACTTATTCCACTTGTTTGTTTGTTATTTTTTTCTAGAATTACCACACTTCACATAAATATTCCAAGTTTAAAAGATATGACTTAATTTTATCAGCCATTCAAAATCAGTTACCACTCTTGTAACAATCATACAATCTGTTCAACAAACAGTTTTATTATCTATGTTAGAAATTACTTAATATATTTTTTTTTTACTGAACATATTTAGATTTACATAACAAAAATAATCCCTCAATTTTTTTTCTTTCAGACCTGTCAGCTCTTGAGATATAGCTTTTCAATTTCTTTTCTTTTTTTTTTTCCCATATTTTCTTTCCACAGTTGGAACTTTGTCTGTGTGGTTGTCTCATTGTAAGCTCAGTGAGGTGACAGTATATAAGCTCAGAATTAAGAACCTTTTTAAGGAGTAAAGCATTTGTAACTTTTATAGGAAGTTTATCAAATACTCATAATTCCATATGTGCACTCATAAATAATTACCACATATCATATGACCTTAAATACATACAACAGAATAAGTACTTAAATGTTTCAGCTTCCTGGCCTTGCTTTCCAGTAATACATATTTTTTCTCATTGTTAGCCAAACATTGTCTTCTCTGTTAGAGTGATACAAAAAAGAAGTTTGAGAATTGGATCATTGCTAAATGTGAACAAAAAATACAAACAAGTGTGTGTATCTATATATATAAATGCTAAAAATGCATATATACACTTATAAAGAGGCTGAATATGTTATATTAAAAAGATTATGGAGCCTCAACACACCATCATAGTATGTCTGATTATGTTTTGTCTGACACTTATGTATCTTAACAATAGTCCTGCAACTGTGATATAAATCCAATATGCATCATTTTTCTATGCATTTTTTCCATAATCCAATTTGTATACAAGGAAAGACATTTTCTATTTTATCTGTTCAGTGAGGGGAAGGTATACTGCACATGTGATAAAATGTTTCCATACAACATACAGATGAGAATATTTTAACTTTCCAGTTAGAAACATTATATATATATATATAAGTACTGACAGGACTTTGTAACAACTTTACACAATATATTCAAGTTGTGGTTCTTTTATCAGTTAGATACACTGTTTTTTGTTTTTTTTATTATTTTTGTTTGTTTGTTGTTAAGCTCAAAACTTTACATTTGTTCTGTCCATAGGTGCTGTCTGAAGTCGATTTTTAACATCATAAGCTCTCGGACTTATCAGCGAACCACAGGACAGTAGATATGACATATATTTGCCAAACTGGTACGTTTTTACAATTCTTATGCAATGGTTAGCTACAATAACAACGTTTGTTTGTTGTTAAGCACAGTGCTACAGAATGGACTATTTGTGTTTCACCCACAACAGGTATCAAAACTCAATTTCTACTAAGGTAAGTCTACAGAAATACCACTCTGCCACTGAGGGATATAGTAAAAATTAATATCATTTTAAATATAGAACAACATAGCACTCAAAAAAAATTATATTTTGTAAATATAATGAATATAAACTTAATATTTAGCATTAAGGCAGTTAATATATAGGAGGTGGGACTTCATTCCTCTGGTGGGTTCGGAATGGGAAGATTGTCGTCATGTGGCATAGTGTTTTATTGCTGAAGGCAGATTAGGGTATTCAATTGACTTCTTGTTTTTGACAGAGAAACCAGACACATAAGTCAAACAGAAGTAACAGTTCGTCACATGGTCTTTCTATTCTTGCCATATCATCGAGACAGGAAACGGCATTGTCTTTCTATTGCCTCTGAGCCAAGCTATCAGACAGACAGCATATGTCGCACAACAAATGTCAGGCATCCATTCCCGGTCTTGATCACCAATTTTACAGCCGAAGTACAGATGATATGATTTCTTCACAAGAGCATTCATTGAGCATCTCTGATGAACAAGTGTATACTCGCCACAAATATAGCAGAATGTGTCGCGGCTGTTACGACATTGATGAGGCATATTGACCGACACCATCGTCCTGCAAAACGTATATAACATCTAACTTACTTGTTACAGTACTACTGAGGCAATGCTATATTCTGAAATAATACGTACACACTATAAGGTCTATATTAATCCAATGAGCAGCATCTGTGTATGCAAGCCACTTTTATAGCCTGTTGAGACAGTGTCAAGCTGGCTCTGGGCTGCATACTTCCACAGAACAGCTTCCAACCTGGCCTGATTTCATGCCTGGATATGGCCAGACTGCACAAAACATTTTTCATAGGTCTCTTACAGAAACGAAAATTTTTGGACACAAATATAAGAAAAAACATGACAAAATTGAAGATTTCGATGAAACGGTACGTGATGGGTACATTTGGATGTGATTTTCGTGATCAGCAGCCAAAATCTATAAGGAACATCCAACAGCGTTCAAGAAGCAAAAACTTCGTTATGCACTGTAGCCCTCGTATAACTTTGCGCGAAATTCAAACCAAACTGAACTTCTTTTGCAAATCAAAATTAACATATTATAATATAAAAAATACAAATACTTGGTTTCTAAAATTTTTACGGCACATTTTGAGGAATGTGACGTAAAATTTTATTATATAAAACGAATAAATAATTCCATTAATTCGTAATGTACTTATTATTTAATGTTATTTATTGTTGAATTTTAAACAAAGCTCGAGTACCATCTGCGCTATCTAGAGTGATAGACTAAAAGGCAAGCAACCAGTCAATAACACCTACTGCCACCTGTTGGGCTGCACATCAGCAACAAAAAATGGAAATTTATATGTAAAAACGGCTCGTTTGGGTTGAGAAAATATTTTACGTAGATTCGTATACTTTATATAATAAAGCTGAAACCTAATATACCCTTCGAATCATAACTGATCACTGAGTTTTACTAGTTTAGAGGAATTCCACTCCACAACAGTAACTCTAGATAAATGTATGTGTTTGTGTGCGTGAGTGTGTTGTTTTTTTTCTTATAGCAAAGCCACATCAGGAGAATCGACCCTCTGGTTTTAATGTTGTAAATCCGTAGACTAACTGCTGCCCCCATGGAGGACCTATGAGCAAGAATAGTAAACCAAAACAACAACATTGGGTTTCTTATGACAGTGTAACGTGTATATATCATGTTTTAAATCGCACTTTATTCACCGTAGTGAACATACGTTCATACAGAAGCAGAAGAATAAACTGGACTATTGCTATTAATTAAGTGTTATTAGTTATTCGGCAGTCCATCTATTTAATATACCAGAAATAATTACTGTCTTAACTATATTAACTTCTTCGTCTCCATTAGCTCTGTGGCTTTTCTCAGTTTTCATATTATTACAACCTTAGTTGTTAATTTTAAAAACTGCCACCTATGCTTTCTTGAAGGGTCCGAGATGGCCAGGTGTTTAAGGTACTGCACTAGAAATCTGAGGGTCGCAGGTTCGAGTCCCTGTCCCATCAAACATGCTCATCCTTGTAGTTGTAGGTGCATTATAATGTTACAATCTCTTGGTAGCCAAAGAGTTTGAGGTGGGTGGTGATGACCTTCGCTCTAACCTTACACTGCTAAATTAGGGACGGCTATCTGCGTTAGCTCTCGTGAAGCTTTGCGCGATATTCAAAGCAAACAAGCAGACCACGCAGTCGTGTGTTACACGGTGTAAACATCTACAGAAAAAGAAAAACCCAACAAGGTTGCGCCAAAGTGAAAACATTTCAAAATAAGGTTTGTCTGTTGTTTACCGCAAAGCTGCACATTGGGTTACGTGTGTTTTGCTTACCAGAGTTATCAAAACTCGATTCTTCTTGCCGTAAGACTTTCCCCTGAACATTTCAGAACAGAAGTGAACATTATAACATACTGTACTATTCTTAAGATACTCTATTAATGCTAAGATAACAGTAATTTTCCAACAATTTGTTTTATACAGGAAATGGCAAATTTAATTAATTAAAAGCAGGTTGTTGTTTGTGTCAGTTTTACAGTTTTCTTACTTCTTTCTGGCAGAACACCAGTAGCAGGGTAATGAGTGCTTCGACAATGGAATCATGCAAGTCATCATACGAGGTATTGTAAGTTGCACCTTTATTTTCCTTTTTAAAATAAGTTACAAAATTGTATTTTTGTCTTTATTTATATCTCTGTGTGCTTTAGAATCCCTTTAACACGCTGGCATTTAGTAATAGTTATTAACGTGTCAGATTCGGCAGTTTCATTATTCTAATTTTATCTTAAATTAAATAGAAATGAGATCTATATTATGTCTTTTAGATTAGTTAACGGTAAAAGCGATTAAAATATCAACCATCCAGTAAAGATAAGTTAATTTGGTAGAAATAATCAAATAGTTACCATTCTATTGGCATGTTCGTGTACTCGATTCGGTAGAAGTAATCGACTAGTTATTATTCTATTGACATGTTCGTGTACTCGATTCGGTAGAAGTAATCGACTAGTTACCATTCTATTGACATGTTCGTGTACTCGATTCGGTAGAAGTAATCGACTAGTTACCATTCTATTGACATGTTCAAGTACTCGATGTCATGAAATCTAAAAATTAACCAATTAAACATAGCACAATTAATATTTGATTTAACAAGCAAAGCTTCGACGTTGTTTACGTTATTTTAGTATTTCATATCATCGTTACTTATTCATTATCCATTGAATATATACACGGGTAAAATTCTCATTTACATGTTTATGTTTATAAACTCCAAAAACAGGCGTTTACAGTGGAATTACATAAGGTTGTGATATCATGATTTAAACAAACTTTTATTATCGTTTTCAACAAAACGTCTAATTATTCATTTGTTTCCTTTCATTTGGTTTCTTCAGAATTTTATGATGGTCTGACATGGAAATTGCAGGAAAGCCTGGAATCACATCAAAATAAAATTCTGTAATTTCTTTTGAAGGAGCAAATAAGTCATCTCTATGACTACATACGACAGCATCTAGCTCTGCATTAGCGCCGTCTGTGGGTAGGAAAAGAATAACTCGTCTGTGGCTTAATTTTCGTGACAAAAACTGACCGTATAAGAATTTTTTTTAAATTAAAAGTGTAGCTATTTGCTAAGAAGTCATTTTTAGAATTTTACAAATTACATCTTGGTGTTTATGATAGAAAATTTTCTGATTGTAATAAAAAACGTCGTTAATTTTTGCCAAAGTTCCTATGATTTGTGTCATGCCAAACCTGCTCGCCCTTTCAGCCGTGGGGACGTTATATCCTAATATCCTATAGCGAACTTACTAAACTAACTAATCACAATTTCGTTCCTTACACAGAAGTACGTGCGTGATCAAACCTAGATAATGTTTTTAATTAGTTCTCGCTGTTCTTAATGGTTGCTGTGTTCATTATCGAATGAAGTTTCCAATTCTAATAATAAAAGTTCAATGCTTCGCGTATCAGGAGTAATCGATTCCATTTTGAGAGTCGCGGGTTCGAATACCCATCACAGCAAACACAAATTTAGTAGTGTAATACTAAAGGGAAAGCAGCTGGTCATCACCACCTACCACCAACTCTTCTTAGGCTATTCTTTTACCAATGTAGAGTGGGATTGATCGTCACATTATAAAGAACTCACGGTTGAAAGGGCATTATAATTTAACGGTCAATTCCACTATACATTTGTTAAAGAATAGCCCAAGAGTTGCTTAATTAGGTACGGCGTATTGTGGATTCGAATCCACAACCCTCAGAATGCGAGTCGACCGCTCTAACCACGTGGTCATGCCGGGCCTATTGGGCTTGATCGAATTAATCTGGTAACATTTTTGTCCAGTAGAAAATTACTATTGGAGATTAAATATCTCGTCTTTATTTGTTACCTTCATAGGCTTTATTTAAAATTAAAACAAAAATTATGTAACATAATTGATGAAGAAAGAGCTATCCGAGTTAAATACCCCCATATATATATATATATATAGTATGTATATTTATGTATTTTTGTGGTAATTTCTATCATCCCAGTACTTTAAGGAAATAATTTACTCGTCAATATTTTATTCAGACCATTTAAACTAAACTGTGGTTTATGTTTCAAATCACCACATAAAACAATCAAAAACGAATTGAGAAACGTACCTTGTTAAGGTTTTCCGGAGCTGTGTATTTTTATACTCAGGTTTGGGTTCTGGTCATTAGAATATTGGACATGGACTGTAAATGTCGCGAAAGAACGTTTTGGAGGGTCACCTTGATCCAACATAAGAAATAAATAAAAATATTTATAGATGTATGGTACTTATCATAACATCAACACGTTAACTGGGTAAAACGTGGCCCACAGGTTAGCGTGTACTATATGTTTTAGTTGTTACTACTGGAATACACATGAGTATTGTATGTTTCAGTTGTTACTACTGAAACACACCTGAGTATTGTATGTTTCAGTTCTTACGTAATAAATATTTTTCTTAGTTCGTAAACGTTATTCCAGATGGTAATAACAAAGGCCTTGGTAGTTCATTATACTTGTCATAAAACGTTATGTTAGGCCTATAATATTTTTAACACTATATCCATAATCTAGTCACTTATTGATTTTCAAGAATTAAGTAAATAAGTAAGACAATCCGTATACAATTTCTACATAGTGTCTGTTGAAGTTTTAGTGAACTCTCCTGAAGAAGTTATAAAGTGAAAAGTTGAGTATGTTATTAAATACAGTTAACATGTTGGTGTTGTAAGGTCGTTTATTTCTAGTAATAAATATCAATTCGCATGTTTTGCTAAAGAATTGATTAATGTATTAAATAATTAGAATTTCAGTGTACAAGTTTGTCAATATCACGAAAGAAACGAAGACGGTTGATTCTAATTTTTGGATAAGCTCCAATACTAAAACAATGTATGGTATAATAATATTTGTTATAAATTAAAATGCTAATGAGAACAAGCGTAAAGTATTTCAACTGTTCGCACTTTTCTCGAGAAATTATAACTACTCAAATATATTCTGGATCATTTGGGGCAAGTAAAGTATTGTATGAGAATCGCTTATTGCAATCAAACAAGACATATGTGTTTAAAACAATTAAATTGTTGTGTAGGTTTGTAATTTAAATAGCAATAATAAGTGTTAAGAACAAGTAAAGAAGACATGTTGGGTAGGTTTGTAATCTCAACAGCAATTATAAGTGTTATGAACAAGTAAAGAAGACATGTTGGGTAGGTTTGTAATCTCAATAGCAATTATAAGTGTTAAGAACAAGTAAAGAAGGCTGTTGGGTAGGTTTGTAATCTCAATAGCAATTATCAGTGTTAAGAACAAGTAAAGAAGACATGTTAGGTAGGTTTGTAATCTCAATAGCAATTATAAGTGTTAAGAACAAGTAAAGAAGACATCTTGGGTAGGTTTGTAATCTCAATAGCAATTATAAGTGTTAAGAACAAGTAAAGAAGACATGTTGGGTAGGTTTGTAATCTCAATAGCAATTATAAGTGTTAAGAACAAGTAAAGAAGACATGTTAGGTAGGTTTGTAATCTCAATAGCAATTATAAGTGTTAAGAACAAGTAAAGAAGACATGTTGGGTAGGTTTGTAATCTCAATAGCAATTATAAGTGTTAAGAACAAGTAAAGAAGACATCTTGGGTAGGTTTGTAATCTCAATAGCAATTATAAGTGTAAAGAACAAGTAAAGAAGACATGTTGGGTAGGTTTGTAATCTCAATAGCAATTATAAGTGTTAAGAACAAGTAAAGAAGACATGTTAGGTAGGTTTGTAATCTCAATAGCAATTATAAGTGTTAAGAACAAGTAAAGAAGACATGTTAGGTAGGTTTGAAATCTCAATAGCAATTATAAGTGTTAAGAACAAGTAAAGAAGACATGTTGGGTAGGTTTGTACTCTCAATAGCAATTATAAGTGTTAAGAACAAGTAAAGAAGACATGTTGGGTAGGTTTGTAATCTCAATAGCAATGATAAGTGTTAAGAACATGTAAAGAAGTCATGTGGGTTAAGATTGTAATTTAAATACCAATTAAAAGTGTTAAGAACAAGTAAAGACATGTTGGGTAGGTTTGTAACTTAAATACCAATGATAAGTGTTAAAAACAGGCAAAGAAGTCATGTTAGGTAGGTTTGTACATTCATCAACTGTCTGGTCAGGAACAGATAGTTTTTCACAGTGTTTATTATACTTTACGAATTTTTTGACATAATAGTGTGAACAGTCTTGTCATACGAGAATCGGATAATGAAATAGAAATATTTTATTTGTTTGACCGATGAATTCTTTGGCTGGTGAATATACTGTGGTGATCTCTTCGTTTTTCACGTTTATTTCAAGTGTTTCATACTGGACTCAGGTGAGATATCAACCCACGTTTCGTTCAGATGCAAATATTCACTCTCACCTTATTCATCAATATTTATTACATCATAAATCGGGTCAAAATGTTTCACATTTACTAATTTAGTTTCAAATGCATTAAGCAGTTTATGAACGTTCATTGTAAAGTCTTCCAAGACTAGTAAAAGTTAAGGTTATATCTTATACAACACATCCGAAACAGCCTATCCACGTATTGTTAACCCTAACAATCATCTGCTTTGACAGTGAGCCAGTCTTATGTATTTTATAGTTTGAAAATTGTCTGAAATTCAGTTAGAAGGTCGTAGCATTTTTTAAATAAAGTGGTTAAAACTCTAGGGCAGTTAGAAATATAAGAAATTAACAATATAATATATTTAAAACTTAAAGCTGATTTCTATATTGTACCTAGTTGTTTTCAGCTTTTCTTTGCTGACTAGTTAAAATAATTGTGTTTGTGTTCTATTAACGTAGGTAGTCTCAGATAACTAGTGTCAAATACATTCTTTAAAAAGGATTAAAAAAACGGAAATTGTTTTTAAAACAAGAACTTACACTGATGACAAGCTACTCGTTTGATCAGATCTCCAGTACTTCTTACGCTGCTGATCTTAGTAACACAGTGAGCTAACGAAACAGAAATAACTTTGTTTATATCATTATGTAGAAAGATATGGCTTTATCATCTTTACCAAACAGGGACGTAGCCAAGAGGGGTGTTGGGGGTTAAACCCCACCATGGACCCAAGCTTTTTAGACAAGTTCAGTTACCACCTGTGAAGTTTCATAAAGATCCGTGATTGCATGGCAGATAATTTCACACGCAACAAATGGTCAAATGCAAATTTCTGATAGAACACACTTTTAATACAGCAAGTTTTGTCAGAACTAGAGAAATACAATCGAATATCTATGAAAGGCTCAAACGCCTGTTCGTTCTTGCCAGGACATCTACAGAACAGTTTGGTTCAACTTTAATATCACGGTGAATGAGGCCAGGCCATTCAATCGATCTTCAGTGGAAGTATTTCTCAAATACAGGCAGCGTGGCAAATATTTTCAACAGTATAGAAATGACTGGGAACATTTCTGCATTGCACATTGCATATGCATCTAGGACATTTTTTGGTCTGTTGTTCACAAGTGATTTGTACCAAACCCTAAGTTCACCTACTGCAGCGAGTGAAGTGCTGTCAATGTCAGCCTTGTATATTTTGACCAACTCTTTAATTTGGTTACATTGTTGTGCTGTAGGTTCTGACTGTTCTGTGATAGATCCTGATGGTATGAGACACATGACGTTTATAAGGAGATTTTTGTAACTGGACAGACGGTCACATATTTGTAAAAGAAAGGGATCAACAAACGGTATAAATACAACAATACGAAAGTACTCCTCAGGGCTAGTGGTTTGTGGGTAAGCACGGTGCATCTGTCTTTTAGCCTGCTTTGGCATTATGATGTCAATTTGAAGCTCACTACACAGAGTTTGAGCCTCACAGAAAATGTTGTTAAATTCATTCACAGTATTATTTCTGAGTGAACGGATTGAATCTTCCACTATTTCAGTGTGATGCATCGCATCACCTAAATCAATGTTTTGTTGCTGCGATAAGTTGCACAGAGGTAAACTAAAGGAAAACAATTTAGCAATGGTAAGTAGAGTGATGATAAATTCTGGCTGTGTTATAGAACACAACAATTGATTGGCTTGCATGGCAGAATCTCTGTCTTGCCAACCTGATATGGTCTCAAAGGCATCTGCAACTGCATGGATTGATTCTAGAAAGACAATGACTAAGTCATGCCTCTCAACCCACCGGGTGGGGCAAAGACCTTTCAAACTTTTTTTTTCGATTCAGGTGCTTTATTCTCCACCGAAAGAGCCAAAACATGCTTTATTTTGGGTGTAGTGAGAAAGTTTTCAATGCTAGAAATTATTCCCATGCAATTTCGCACAGGAATTTCTTTACAAGCATCAGAAATTGCCAAGTTTAGGGAATTGGCATTGCAGTGTACATAGGGTCAAGTGGGAATTTATTAGTTATGTGTCTCTGGACACCATTGAATTTCCCACTCATAGAGGCAGCACCGTCGTACCCTGGTCCTCGCAGGTAAGCCACGTCAGTACCATATTTTGTCAGATTGGTTATAATAATATCAGCGAAGTTTCTGCCTGTCACATCATAAACAGGTATAAATTGCAAAAAAATCTTCTCTTATTGCAACAGAGTTGTCATTGGCATGCAGATATCTAACACACAGCAAAAACTGTTCAATGCCTGAAATATCTGTTGTTTCATCAGCTAATATTGAGAAACTTTGCAACATTAACCCTGTTGACCAAAGCATCAAGAACATGAATATTACAGGCATTGATGATTTCATTTTGAATTTGAGGACTCAGATATGTAGCATTCCTTTTTGTACTCTTAAGGCTTGCCGAAAGCTTGACATCACCCTTTGCCCTGTAGCGCAAAATTGCCCGAAAATTCCCATCATTATTGATGGGCTCCTCATCAGTTTCACCAACAAACATTGGACCAGAATCATATTTTCCCCTCAAAGCTAAACCCTGTCTCCTACACAGCAATACAGTATCAATAATAGGCATTAAATATTGCTGGTTCTGTTCCATTTCTTGCTTGTAAGTTGCATCAAACTGGAAGTGCACAGATGAACTGGTGTTTACGACCTGTAGAAAATTGTTAGCTTTTTCTTTGCTGTCTTGGTGGTACTGTTTCAATTCATGTGCCTTAAAGTCTTCAACAGCCTTCTTCCAGTTTGTGTATGGAAATTGCACTAATTGTCCCAATTTCTGGCTTCCAAAACCAGCACCATCAGGAACAAAAAGACAGCAGTACTTGCCGATAGCACCCTTTGCATGTTGACTGTAGAGTAGCCATCTCCACTGTGAAAGACAACAATGCTGAAAACGCAGCTTTCTTGGACCACACTGGGGGAAAACATAATCACTTCCTGGCTTCCAGGCATTCTCAAGGAGGCATTTTTTTGTTTCAACGTTTATCTAAAAGAGATAGAAAGACAGAGTTCTAATAACGTTATTCTGCACATAGGAAAGTTTGTTATGAGAGTACAATAACCTCGAAGAGAAAGGCTTAGAGCTGTACTTCTCAGAGCAGGCCTAACATCCTGTGGCTGTAGGCCTACAATCACTAGCAGCAATGAATATTTCATGTCTAAAACTCATCAGAGTGTTTGCATGATTTTTTAATACAAAATTAATATAATGAGGAGTTGACTTACCTGTTTACCAATGCTGACATCATCAGAAATGTAATTTCCAATGTCCCAGACTGGACCTGAGGTGGTAGTGGCAGCACTGGTAGAAGGCAAGGGTGATAACTCTGACAGTTCAGTTGACAATTCTCATTCAACCTGATTGGCTGCAGCAGATTGATCAAGTTCAGCCTCATGAATAGGTTTAAAGAACCCGTGTAGTGTCTTTTGCTTTTTCAGGCTTGAAATAGTGAATGATTGTTTATCGCAACTTCTGTTTGTCAACGTCACATTCACAGTACCATTGTCGCCATCTATAGTGAATCATTTACTATAGATGGCGCCAATGGTACTCGGTTAATGTCATGGTGCTGCCAGCCTGCCACGGTGCCACTCAGTGTTTATTTGTGAAGCTAATTCTTGAAGTCCAGGTAATCTGAACATACACTGTCCATGATATATGAATACAGATTATACACACTATACATATATTTTGCACTCTCCTGAGTGACTCTATATTATATATGTTGATGACAGGACTGTAGGCCTACTTTGCTGGACCTGATAACTTTAAGCTATATATTATATATATCGGCCTATATATTTATTTATGATTAAAAAAAATAAGACAAACACCTCAGTGTGCCATTCTGAAATTTGCCAAAAGGTGGTCTCAGAATGCATAATTCAGGCTGCTCTTTTATGTTTTTATTAAAAAAATTTCCCGGGGAGCATGCACTGCACCCTTACTTAATTGCTAGGGGTTTTAAGAGTACATTATAGGTTTGGAGACAATCGGTCAAGCACTTCGCCTATTCAACGTTCGAGAAGAGATAAGGGATCGCGAGGTTATATAGGAAGCTTCAATCAGCACTCTACGACTTTTCGTCCCGCCTCTGAGGGTCATATAGGTACATGCCAAGTATAGTGACCATTGGTTTAGCACTTTGTCAAATAATGGATTAGGTTATAAACTTCATAATGTTCATGTACATTTCTATAAAAAAGTAATTGTTAAAATACATTTTCATACATACCTCTGCTGTGTTAGTACTAATTTTGTTTATAATGTAATTACTAATTGTTTTTGTATGATAACAATTTATTATATCTATAAAATTATCTGTTCCAAATCTATGAAAATTTAGTTATCTATAAATTCAAATGAAATGAAAACGAACCAAATTCATATAAAACAGTTGTAAACAAACGCTATGTTTTCATTTCACCAATACCTGAGAAAAGAAATGATCAACACTTGACAACATTATTATAAAGAACTTAACAATCATTAAATATTAAGTCATGAAATAATCCAAATAATAACACCAACACTAAATAGTCTTGTATATCCAGTAATAAGCCTTTCTTTAATAAAAATATTAGTAATATTCTTTAACACTATATACAAACACTATTCTTAATTCGTATCCTAAGGCTTCTCGTATAGTCTACACCTGCATTTGTTGGCCTCTCTTCTCTCATAGGTTCTCCTGTAGGGGTTTACAGAAAAAGTCAAACAAGGACTTTCCAGCGACGTTCATTACTGACTGATTGATGTTATAAGTTCACTGTACGGGAGGACGACACTTTCCAGTTTCACGTGTAGAAGTTACTTACATTTTACATGTAGACATATACGATTTATTTTTGTTTTTTGTTCTGTCGGATCATCGATGGACCAATTTTACGTTTACGGACTTACAACATTAAAATCCAGGGTTTTACTCCAATGCTGATCAATACCTGAAGCTTCAGCCGCTTATGAAGTAATTTTTATATCATGAATCACAATCGATTCAAACCTCTTCACAGATGCTTATCTTTCCGGTTGGGGTACATCACTGAACAACAATCTCACCTCAGACATCTGGACCAGCACAAGCAATTCCTCCATATCAGTGTGCTAGACCTTTATTCTGTCAAACGAACATGTTTGCATTTCTTACCTCTGCTACCAGATTGTTTGATTATGATCCATTCTGGCAATTTCATGGTGGTTTTATATATCAATATTACAGTAAGTACTAAATCTATAACTCTTTGTTTTTTAAACAATCGACCTTATGGACATCTGTCCAATGAATCTGCTTTATAGATTCTAATGTATTGAGAGCGATGTAGATCATAGTAGGCCATCTGTACCATGTTCAGCCTATTAAATAGCCACTTCACCCACAAGTTTTCTGATGTGTATGCTTTATTTTGGGTACTTACAACTTTATTTCTCGTCAATAATGAAGATTTATGAGTACAGATGGAGCAAGCAAACAGGGAATTGACGTCACTCTCCTATTGGTAGAAGGAGGGCTTTTACTGCACAATAACATCATTATTCAATAATTTTTGAAAAGTTACGAGAGTTAAGGTAGGAGTTGTCTGAAAGCTAGTGTCATGCAAATACTCATGTAAGATGCTGACAGAAGATAAAATTTTTCCTTTAAATGGTAAGTATCTAATGGAAACACATTTTAATGTGTTAACTCTCCAAAACCAGATCTCTGGTGACCAACCAGCAGGCGATAAGAAAAAGGGGGTTTCCGTCTTCATCTTTACATCTGATGATGTGTTAAAAGTTTTCCTCTTTCTTTTACTTTAAGGCTTTGTTGTTTGTTAGTGTTTCCTTTATTTTCTAGTTATTAATTAGCTATGGTTTTAAAATTCACTCCAGGTGAACATGAATCTTGAATTTCATATGACTTTTCATACCCTTTTCACCTGGTAGAATTTTCAAAACATTTCTTAATTGCGCTGAATTTTCCTCCTTTTATTTTAGGTTGATCTACTCCTGATTTGTCCACCAGTGACGCTATTTCTGTTTTGAGAATCATGTCTATGATGGAAGTCCCTATACCTATGACTCACACTCACCTTCACACATGCCACTGAGTATGATATAATTAATGGAAGATTTCTGTAGGTTCTCCGAAATCCTCTATGCATCTCTCTCTTTTCTGCAAGATCCTTTGTTTCGCTTGTTTTTCTCAATTCCCAACGGTTCTGATGGTTATAAAATCAGTTGCATACTCAACGTCTGTATACATTTACCACCTAAGTAAAAAAAGTCCCTCTTTTTTTGGTCCCCAGTTCCACATTCTTCAGCTTAGATGGTAAATTAATTTATACAGGACTAGACCAACTTATCCATATACTTGTCTACTTCCTTCTCTAGGTTATATCCATCACTCAGTCCATACCAGCATCTGCTCTTCTGATAAGACCTTTATGGGATCTCAAACTTAATTTGCAGTCCTTATTTTACTTCAGGAAATAACTCCCTTAACACTTCCTCTTTAACTATCACTCCTTCATCAGACTTAGTGCTAAATGTATTATTTGCTATCACAATCCCCTTCAACATGTGGTCATCTATCGGTCAGTTACCTCTTTCTTTCTTTGTGAACCTGACAATGATCGAAGAAGGTCGAAACATTGTTCACTCCTCTACATAAAAACAATTCCCAACCCAAACCAGCAGTTTTTACATAGAGAGAATTAAGTTGATAATCATTTCCAACATTTTGAGAAGGCTGCCCTAATCATGGAATGACTCAACGAAAATGGTCATTATTATTTCAAGGTGTTTTAACTGGTAAAACACAAGAACCTTATGCTGGTCTCTCGCAAGAAGATTGTACAGATTGTGATAAAATTAAAGCAGCTATTCTGAAAGCATACAAATTACTACTGGAGGCTTATTACCAAAAGTTTAGAAGTTATTGCAAGAAAGATAATCAAACCTATACAGAGTTCGTCCATTAAAAAGAAGCTTGTTTTGATCGATGGTGTAATTGTATATATATATACAACATTTTCGACATACTAAGACAGTTATGCCAAATTGAGAAATTGAAACGTTATACAAGTGACGACCTAAAGTTTACTTTATTGAAATACTACAAGAAGCAGTTGTTATTTCTGATGATTACATTTTAACACAGATAAAACCACTTTGTATGAAAACAAAACTCCTGCCACATCAACCAACACCTGCATCTGTTCAATCCAATAAAGTTAAGGATTCGTTTAAGAATTACGGCTTCTCTAGTTCGAAATTAAATTCCCTACGTTTATGAAGTACCATATTAAAGGATTTAGGGCTATTGTTAATATGAAAGTGTATTTAAATTTATGTCGTAAATATTGTTTTAACCAGGTTACATTGAATTTTTTTATTACCTTATTCGACGATTTTGTTAGAAATCCTTAAATAAAAAGAGAAAAACGTCTAAAACAGATAAGCAAGTAAATGTAAATCCATAAAAAGGTGTTTTATATGTTATTAAAACACATTTTGGTAACATTCCAATAGGATAATATGACAGTTGTTAAGCAGAAAATATACATATATAAGAATATATTTAAAATCAGCTACAATAAAATTGAAACTGTAACTTCGATAAATGTAGTGATAAGACAACTAGAAAGACAGGTCAAACAGTTTGAACCATATTAAAATTTTTATCTTAATTATTTAATAAAATTAATATTCAAGAATAAACTTGAGGTCAATAAAAATTCATTTTATGTAAAGACTGAAATATATGATACTATGTAAAATAATTTAAACATTTGTATACAATTTTGTGTGTCTTTCTTCTTCTATAAGCTGTAACTTATAAACCACTGTGTACCTACTTCTGACTTGTACAACAAAAACACGTAAATATCATCTGGGATAGCTTTCATACCTAAACATCCTAAAGTGTGTGTGTGTTTTCTTATTGCAAAGCCACATCAGGCCATCTGCTGAGCCCACCAAGGGGAATCGAACTCCTGATTGTAGTCTTGTAAATCCGTAGACTTACCGCCGTACTAGCGGGTGGAAACATCCTAGAGATCCACGATAAATTAGTAACAGCCCAAAATATATGCAGTTATTAAGATTGTATTGCGCAATACGCATATCAGTCAATTGATGGCGAGATGTAAGAAGTTAATCTAAGAGTTTTCAATCATTAAGTTATGTATTTACATTTAGTATTTACCACTAATGAATTCTGTGATGTGGAAAGTTTTATTTCATCGATTTCTTGATAGTTCAACAAAAAATACAAATACCAAGCTCTAGAAAGTCGTTTTGTTGAATCTGTCAACACAGATTTCTGTTTGTGTATGAATAAACATTACATTATAGATTTCACTCCGTTGTCGGCGTTTTTACAAACAACCGTAACTTAAGATGTAATGCTGAACATCAGCTGTTTGAAGAACAAAATACAGTCACTTAAGATGTAATGTTGACCATCAGCTGTTTGAAGAACAAAATACAGTCACTTAAGATGTAATGTTAACCTAATGGTATTAGTAGAACAAATCAGAATCATTTCAGATATTACGTTTACTTATACCTATAAAAATATATTTTTCATCTAGTACTGTCAGTGTTGATTGTACCTTGTAATTCTCGTCCAATCTAACCATTAAAGTTTGTGGTATGTTTCTTGTTCTCCGTTTTATTAAACATCAAAGATTGAAATTTGACAAGCAGATTGTTGAAAGTGGATTAACTTTTATATTTATGTAATTTACACCGTAACTGAATATATTTTACTTATGTATGTAGTAACCTAGTCCTTAAGTGATATAATGATATACATTGTTACTTCGTTTTCAGCATTATTCTAATAATCAGATTTCTGAAACACCTACCTACTACTACTATCACAGTAAAACGTTATATTATCTACACATTAAAATTATATAGATATGATGAAAAATCATGCCTACAGTTACAGAACAACTTATTACACATTGAATTTCTAAAACAATTATCACAAACTTTTGCATTTCAAAGTTTCCAACATCAGTTTATGGTTTAATAAACAATACCATAATAAACAGAAACAGTGTTTAAACAAAAAATCACTGGTGATGAAAAAGGAATTCAGAAGCGTCATGAGAAATGATGTCCACATAATAATAGGATGGCCGAATACTGTCCTCAAGAGGATGAGAAGTTGATAAATCCTAAGTAGTATAATGTGGTTTTAAATTTACCTCAGTTTAGACAATAACACAAATGCAGCAGGTCTAACTATGTATTGGCTTACAAGAGTATACCGTACATTACATATTAGTATTTACTCATTAATGTTTAAATTTTAGTAACATTTCTTAAAACGTAGAAAGTAAATGAGAAATACTTTGAAAAACGTTGATTTCGATACGTACCCGTGCTACGAAATTCTTCACTCGCGCATACATACTAATTTTCCTAAGCCTTGTTTAGAATTGAGGGTGGGGTGTGTAGGGCATTGACTTAAAAAAATCAGATTAGAGTATTAGTATTCTCAAAATCCCTGTATTTAATTTACCAGGGTCTCTAAATAAAGTGTATGTGGGTTGAAAAAATCCCATACCTATTCAGAGCTACGTTTTATTAATTACACACCTACAGTTTCAGCAGAATTCTTTCTCACGTTTTCAAATCACTTATAAACATATGTCAGGATTACATTGAGGGGAAAATTCTCTATCTATTGGTTATAAACTTATGTTACTTAGAAGTAGGTGGTAATAGTTAAGACCAAATGATTGGTTTAAAAGGCGGAGTTACTGTAGTAATTTGCTAAATATATTGTTATCTCAGCAAATCGTAGAGGAGGGCGGTTCTTATTTTATATTTAGCTGTCTGTATCTCAATTTCGAGGTTCTAATTCGTTAGATACTTGTATTGCGGGCGTAATCAAATAGAAACTGAGCAGTGAGACAATTGGACGTGCTATGTGACACATTATAACCAATACTTAACATTTTTCCTTCACAGTTTTTCTTAAATGAGTAAGTTAAAACATATATAATTGTAAAATTGAAATTAAACTGCGATTTCATGCTAATCTCATGACGAAATTTCGCGCCGCGTCGCGCTAAACATGCTCGCCCTCCCAGCCGTGGGGGGCGTTATAATGTTACGGTCAATCCCACTATTTGTTGGTAAAAGAGTAGCCCAAGAGTTGGCAGTGGGTGGTGATGACTAGCTGCCTTCCCTCTAGTCTTACACTGCTAAATTAGGGACGGCTAGCACAGATAGCCCTCGAGTAGCTTTGTGCGAAATTCCAAAACAAACAAAAGCTACTTTTGTAACAATATTCTTCAAATTTACTATCACTAGTAAATTCACCTCTGTCATACACATATGTATGAAAGTTTGATGTATACAGCAAAACAAATTGTCATTCTAAGGTAATTCTCAAAACAGTTTATGATTTATTTAGAATATAATGCAGGCATACGACAAGTCACCTAATTAATGTTAGTTTATGTTGTGATAAAGTGATTCGAAACATCAAAGTTTTATTAGAAACATTAATAGATCAACCAAGTTAAGAAATTAAATCATTTGTTATAATTTTTTCTTCAAAAATTAAAATGTATTAAAAGAAATTTCCAGATACATTTCTGAACTTTTTGAATTGCTGATAAAACTACAGATAAAGAGTAACGTTATCACATGTATGGCTGATATTTTTCGTTAACAATATCGAACATGAATTTCATTAACTTTCCACTAAGAATTCACTATTTAATTTTTGAGTAAGAAAATAGTATCAGCATTTATAAGTAACTCTTTCTATTTTTAATAAAAAAGACAACAAAACAAATTAGGGTTAATGTGTAAACTTAAACAAATAAAGTGTGTGTGTAAAATTAAAGTGTATCCTAAAGAACACAGTTACTAGAGAACATTTTCCAAACATTAATTCTTGTCAGAAGATGGGGTTTGAAACATGAAGCAACATAAAACACATGAATAACATTAAATGTTAAAAATTTGTTGATAACTGAGTTTTTTAAAAGTCAGTAACCAAGTTAAGATATCAGTGTACATAAAAAACTATTATAAAAGATATAGATTCTTAATATATATTTTTTAAACACGTGGATGATAAAACCTGTCAAACTAATGCTCTAAACTGAGTAAAAAATTTCCATATGAGCTGACATAAACAATTTAATGGATAAGCATGTTAGATAGGGTTATGCATTTTTTATTTTGTATTAAGTTATAAGACAGCCATGGATGGTTGGTAATGTTCTAAAGTACCTCTGATAAAAATATATAAATCTATTTATTTATTTGTCAAGTATATTAATTATGTCTGAAATATCATTTTTTAGAAATGACATCATAATCAAATCCTTAATTAATTTCCGAAGTCAAATCGGACAGTTTCTGTGAGATAGTGTTGATGTCATGATCAGAGCAACTATCGCATGGAATAGTGTAAATATTACAACAGTTTACAATACTTTCCAGGGTAATCATCGCCAGTTTGATAGATATTACAATGTCCCTATAACCAGTCTCCAAATTTCAAGTAAAATTCTATAATACTCTCGCGAATTACAAATAAAAGTTGTATCAAGCTAATACCACATCACTTCACCTATTCTTAACTGTTATATCATCTACCATGTTCCTAATTACTTTTTTAGTTGTTTTCAGATCTGAAAATATTTTATACTTTATTGTTTAGCTTTCATTCAGTTTCATGTTTCACTTCTTTAATATCAAATAACATTACATATAGAAATAGTTTTATTATGTAGAGCATTGCTTGAGACTATCCTTGACGTTGAAGTGAGGTTTCAGACGGTACTTCTTCAGATAAGTCAGTTGTAATTAAGAGCTCCTCGTCTGTTTATGTAAGGAAGAATTAGTAAACTATAATTCTGTTGAGAAGCTCCTTCTGTTTAAAATGTGGCTACTTCACTGATGTAACTTATCTTACCAGATGTGATCACTGACACAGAGAATTTACAGATCTTAATCATATGTACAACCTCACTTAAACCAACACAGTTTTACTGTTGCTGACTACAAACACAATTACCTTCCATTACATATCACCTATTAAACATACCAATGACTCATATATTACTTGACAAGTTATATTACAGAACATGATAGTAATATCAGCCACCTCTCATGAGAAACCTCTTTTATATAAATCAAACACTAACTTAAAAACATAATAAGTCAAGTTTAAACCAACATACAACCATCATCTGATACTCAGATTGGTATGTACAGTTGTTAGAAAAACAGATGCAACACTCATCGTTACACTGAACACAGAACATCTAGTCCTTAGTTAACTTACTGTTATTAGCTGTCCACCTGTACATTTTTTAATTTATTGTATATTTGTGAAAAACATAGCCCCAACACCAGCCACGTGCTCAATGAATGCAAATGTGAAGACTTGTATAGCATTTCAGTTGAGAATTTAAAAATAATTTCTCTACAACATTACACCTCAAACACCAAAAAATTAATATAAAAAAGGATGTTGTAAGTGAGATTGTATAAATCAGTTTAGTATTAACAAATGGTTTAGACTTTTATAAATTAAAAAAACATATATATTTGTTTCTTCATTTTTATATTTTTAAAAAATTGTTAAAGTTATTTTTAAACTCCTTATATTAACTATGTTTTTACGTATTTCTTGTTATAATATTTTTATTTCCTTAGCTGTATTCAACACCTTGTTAATACTTTTTTTGTTATGTTGTTATTATTAATACTCATGTTTCTATCTTGTAAAATATTATTTTCTCAACTGTTGTATTCGATTCAAAATTTCCTGTCATTAACCAAAAAGCTTGTTTCTGGCTTGAAAAAGAATATTTCTTTAAAACATTACAAGAAAATAAAACCAAATTTAAAGTAATTACACACAAAGTTTAATTTATTTTATTAACCTTCACACTGTTCTGTTATTTTATATAAACACACACACACTTACTCATTACACACATTTTCACACTGTTCTGTTATTTTATATAAACACACACACACTTCTGTTATTTTATATAACACACACACACTGTTCTTTATTTTATATAAACACACACACTTACTCATTACAAACATACACATTTTCATTCATCTGTTTTGTTTTTTGAATTCATAAACAGTCTGTATCAATATTTCTTTTGATAAATTAATATCTCTATAGGGCTATACTTGATAATGTAAGTTTAAGTCACATCTGTTCTTGTTGAAGTATACTAGACCTGACTATCATTAGTTACTGTTGTCTCTATTTCTTTAATGTAGAAACTTTATATTAATGTAAGTCTCATGTTTACATGATTTACTAAACAAGATTCTGGCTATATGACTTACAGAAACAAAAAATGAACCTAGACCATCAACTAGCATGCTGCATTAAACCAGAGTTTTACGAACTTATACAACAAAACATAAACCAAATCAACACTTGGAATGGCAGAGACAAAAAGATCTACCACAACAAAAACTTGAGAAACTAAGATGCAAACAACAGAAAAGACAACACGAGAAACCATTGATTAACCTCATAATTAACAGATCTGACCGACAATTAAACACAGATGAGATACATCAACTTAACAAAGGACCCAAATTCGCAATACCACCTAGGTGCATTCCAACTTTAGAAATTAAAGCATGTTTAGAAGACTTAACCAGGAGACTTGTGATACTTTCCACAGAAAACAAAATCAACAGAAAATAACCAACAGAAAGAAGACAATTTTGACAATACTATTGACATCCAACAGCCAAACTTCTTGGGAAAAATTAAAAATTAATATTTTCCAGAAACACCTAAACACAACATCTTAAACGATTTTTTCAAAGAATTTTCTCACAAAACCATCAACATAATTTCACAAAACAGAAAACTAAAAAACAACCTCACAAAAAGAGACATTAATTCCATTAAAACCTAAAACAAGACAAAAACATTAAAATTCTAAAAGCAGATAAAGGAAATACTATAGTCATAATAAACACAAATGAATACATCCAAAAAACGAAGAACATCCCATCAGACATAAACAAATTGAAACCAATACACACAAATCCAACAGACACATGAAACGAAACGAAACAAAATACTACTATAAACGAAAAAAGCTAACACAATTTCAAAACACACACACCACAAATACACGGCATCCCCAAACCTCATAAACCAGATTGTCCACTATGACCAATAATGTTCACATATGAATCGTTTAATTACAGTCTTGGTAAATACATAGCATGGGCATTCTCCAAATATGTAACATCAGCCAGCTTACTCATCAAAGACTTAATTTCAAATCTAACCTCAATCTTTTTAATCATAAAGCCTTAATGGCCAGTCTTGATGTAATATCCCTCTTTACAGAAGTCCCAACTGCTGAAGCCTGCAAGATAGCGTTAGAACTCTATATCCGAGACCCTAACCCATCAATAGACATTCCAGCAACCAATTAGCAACCCTTATAGAATTCACCACAATGAAGACAAACTTCATGTTCAACAACCACAACTATATACAAACAAATGGCCTCAGCATGGGTAAACCAGTATCACCAGTTCTAGCCAATATTTTTATGACACGAGTTGAAACAATCAATTAACACAACATTACATCCACCACTATATTGATACAGATATGTAGACGACATTATTGCGATATTCACATCTACAGAACACACGCTTAACTTTTTCAATCACATTAATTCTATACATCCCAACATCAACTTCACATGTGAACAGTAAGAAAGAAATCAAATATCATTGATGATAACATGAGTTACTTTGTTTCTTTTGGTAAAGTTTTGGATTTTATGTTTTATGTAGGGGTCTGCTAGAAAATTTTAAAAAATGCAGATTTTCTACTTATGTTTATTTTAGATATGAGAACACTTTTCTATGGGGAATATAACTTGTATACAGTTGAGAATATGAAAGAGATGATGTTTCTACCTGTAACTGCTTTTAAAATAAAATTACTTCACCTATCTAATGTTATCAGTGTTAATAGCTTTCTTTAAGTTGAAATTAAAACTCTACTAACTACAACTAATGCCTCTGTAGTCCCTCATTAATTATAATTAACAAAGTGTTTGTTTCCTTACCCAATGTGCAAAACTAAATACATTGGCAGTTTTTAAGTAAAATTAATTGAATGACACTGATGAAAAGAAAAGTACACTTCTGTTTAGTGTGTGATTATCAAAACGTACGAGTGAAGATGTACATGTTTTATATTATATCATGATACACAAATATAGTTTTTAAAACTGTACTGTCCTCCAACTAATAATGTAAGGAAGCTGCTCAGTCACCATGTTTACTGATTAACTGTTTATGTTGGACAAGTATCTGAGTTTGGAATGTTTCCTTATTAATCGGCCTGTAACATCACTCAATACTACATCAACAACAACACCCTGTAGTTGTTAAATTAATTAACTTTATCTTCCCTCCAGATCTAAATAAATCTCTGCATCAACACATTTAACAAAAGTGAAAACCTTTGTTCTATTGTTCGACAGTTAATTCAGGAAAAACATGTTTCACCAGTTCTGGATTTTAGATAAATCCCATTATTTAAATAACATAATGATCTCTAGACAGTTTTAATGAACAGCTTCAGTTCATTTAGAAAACGATTTAGAAACAAATGGGAAAAAAAATAAAACCAAGAGTACTAAAAACACAAACCTGTCAACACAGTAACCACTTCACAGTTTTATTTATCACTTTTGTACTATCTCATAAAGTTTTAATTATAATATCTTAGCTATTAAGTTGTGTTAGAAAATGGAAAGCCAAAAGCACAAACTTCCTATACCCACCTTTATGAAACCAAATATTGCTGCTTCTTTTAAGCAATTAAAGACATGACCTTAGTTTAAGAACATTTCAGAAACCAAGATACTCTTAGTGAATAGAGCAGAAATACCCATTGTGTAGCTTTGTGCTTAACTCAGAAGCATTTGTTGTATTTTTAAGTAGCACAAAATAAAGACTATCTGCCACAGGATTATACCAAGGCCTTAATATACCAGTTAAATGTCTCCTTTATTAATTCTATAGCTATCCCAATGCACCACTTCTTTAATTGATTTTTCTTTTAAATTTTTTATCTTAATTTGCTTCAACTCTTTTCAAAAACAAAAAGATTTACTTTAGTTTCTCATACTCAATTTTTTTTCTTGCTGTGATTTTATTTAAATTTGTTCTGTCTTCAAATTATGCAGTATTCTTTGTTTCTATTTTTAAAACTTAGTTCATTTCAACTGTTTTAAGTTCCATGTTTATGTTGAAAATAGATTATTTGGCAGGAAATATCCATATGTTGTTGTTCATATGATGCTTTTCTATAGGCTTCAGGAAGCAGAATAATTAGGCTTAAAAGTGAGAGGGCAAAATCTGGCCATTTTTATGTCAAATCTAACATATTATATCCCAGTACACACCTCCAGTACCCCTTTACCATGTGTGCAAAGTTTTAGATCTGTCTCTCTCTCTCACACACACACACACACACAAATAGGCTCTTTCATTATTATTGACAAAAAAATCTTTACAATAAAAGAACTTTCTAATAGTATAGCAATATTTATTATTTTAGATATATTTATACTTATTCATCACTTAAACTACTTGT